>NW_026382283.1:5036-6693 GCF_001194135.2 Octopus bimaculoides | reverse complement strand
TATATATATATATATATGCATATACATATATGTGAGTCCATATATGCACCTATCGTCATTCTAAATGCTTTTTTATTCAACTTGACTTAAAAAATACTAACATATAACAACATAACATATAAGAAAAACATGCATATACATGCATGCATACATGTATATACACACGCATACATATATATATGCACAAACATAAATATATACACACACACATATATACGTCTGTCTGTTTACATATATCCACATATACATAGATATGCGTATGTGTGCGCGCGCGTGTGTGTGTGTATTTATATGTAATGTAAAGGTGCCATCGTGTTCGCCAATATTTATTATTTCTCCGGCTTCATTACCTACTCCTGTTAATTAACTTTGCAGCCCCTAATTTGATACCAGCCAGATATAATTAACATGACTATTATTGGGGCAGTAGGATAGAAGTCTCGGTGGAGCGTTAAACGAAATACCTTGTGGCATTTAGCAATTAATAACGGCTTCTTACGTTCTGTGTTCAAATCTGGCCCAGTTCGCCACTTTCTGTTTGAAGAAATATAATACCAGTTATGTACTCGTGTCGATGTTGTGGACTTAAAGTCGTTCTTCGTGCTTCATGAATTCTGTTCTTGTAAAAATGCTGGAGATGGTACCTCAAATTACATATGAGCTTGTGCGCTTGCATGAGTGCCTGCGCATTGTTTTGAAGTATGCATATACGAATATACGTGTGTGTGTGTGTGTACACACACACACACACACACACACACACACACACACACACACACACACACACACACACACACACACACACACACACACACACGCACACGCACACGCACACGCGCACACACACACACATATATATATATATATATATACTTATACAAACAAAGATACGTATTTAAGTGTTTGTATGTTCATAGTACGCCGACAAAGGAAATCTGCTGCTTTTGGCTACCTGAGGTCATCCACAGTAGTTGTACAATTACCGCTGGATCTATCTCAGGAATTCCTCGATGTACGTTGTCTCGCGTCTGTCCACTATCGGTTTCGTCTTTATTCATTTTTAAGGGTCCACTTCTGTATTGCTTGTTTATCCATTTATTGTTTGTCTGTTTTCGGTCCCTTTTCCTGGCAGCTCTTGCTGCTTGAAACCAGAACGGAGGGAATATTATCGTTAACGGCACGAAATTGCATTTGGCCCTCTCGCCGATAACTTCTTTGTCTGTTTCCGTTCGTCTGTGCATTTGCTGTATGTTTTTCAACTTGCCATTTTGTGTCTGTTTTCCGTTCATTTGTGTATTTACTGTACATTTCTTAACTTATCATATGCATATATATATGTATATGTATATTTATATATATCGTAGGCTCAGGCGTGGGTGTGTGATAAGAAGCTTGCTTCCCAACCGCATGGTTTCGGGGTCAATCCCATTGCGTGGCACCTTGGATAAGTGTCTTCTACTATAGTCTCACCCCGACCAAAGATTTCTGAGTGGATTTGGTAGATGCTCGTCGTACATATATATGGAAAACAATGCCACAATGGAGACGAACACCTTCCTCCATGTGATCGGCTTCATATTTTCCTACTTTTCTTAACATGAAACCAATGGTAGCCTTAATTCACAAATATATATATATATATACATATATATATATA
>NW_026382283.1:1337-4276 GCF_001194135.2 Octopus bimaculoides | reverse complement strand
ATATATATATGCATGTGTATGTATATGTTTGTGTGTCTGTGTTTGTCTCCCCAACATCGCTTGACAACCGATGCTGGTGTGTTTACGTCCTTGTAACTTAGCGGTTCGGCAAAAGAACCGATAGAATAAGTACTAGGCTTACAAAGAATAAGTCCTGGGGGTCGATTTTCTCGACTAAAGGTGGTGCTCCAGCATGGCTGCAGTCAAATGACTGAAACAAGTAAAAGAGTAAAGAGTAAGAGTATATACATGCCTCGATGTTCGTAATGCATGTGTGAGTAAGAATATGTGATATATATTTGCTTATCTATTTACCTAAATGTCCATCTATCTCTATCGATCTCTACCTCGTAAAATATGTTTAATAAGTCAGAGGCAATATCATACTGTCGATTTCTAAAAAGAATGAAATAGTTCTATACATGATTACCATGAAAAAGAACCTGTAAGACCCTCGTAATGAATAAATAAGTAAATAGATAAATAAAAGTGAAATATGTGAATTCTATGCACTTCTTCACAATTCCTCAATTTGGAAATAAAACTTTACATTTACTCCCCATATTATGAAGAAAAGATTATTTCCCTTATAACAGTTTCGATCCCTGGGGAAACTGCGTGTGCAAGTGTACATTTGCGTATGTGTGTATGTGTATGTATGTATATATGTATGTATGTGTATGTATGTATATATGTATGTATGTGTATGTATGTATATATATATGTATATATATATATATATATATGTATATATGTATTCATATATATGTGTGTATATATGCATACATATACATGTCTGTGTGTATCTCAAAATGTTAGTAGACGTTATACATCGCTGGTCACAATGCATATTCTACACTGTGTCTATATATATATATGTATGTATGTATGCATGGCCCTCCCTACAAATAATATATTATAATTACCTACTATTTATAACGTATATTAATTTCAAATTCATCAATTAACATATTCACAATTAACAATGGAAACGTGTTTCTATTAACATATCATATGTTAATTAATTTTCACTATATTACATAAACCAAATGCATACAGAGCTATTTTAGTGAATACTTAGAAAAGGGTCATTTACCCACCAAACCCTCTTCTCCAAAATACACCCAAGTCGAAACCGTTGAGGACCGGTTTAAAACTATTGTCTTTGTCTCAGTGTTCGTAATGCATGTGTGACTAAGAATATGTAAGCTTTTATGTTGGCGTGGCGGTGTGGTAAGTAGTTTGTTTTTCAACCACATGGTTCTGGGTTCACTCTCACTGCATGATACCTTGGGCTGCTGCCTTCTACTATATCCACAGGCCAACCAAAGCCTTTCGAGTGGATTTGGTGGATGGAAACTGAAAGGAACCTGTCGTATATATATTTATATCTCTTTTTATTTGTTTCAGTCGTTTGGCTGTGGCCATACTGGAGCACCAACTCAAAGGGTTTAGTCGAACAAATCGATCCCAGGACTTATTCTTTGTAAGTCTAGTACTTATTCTGTTAGTGTCTTTTGCCGAGCCGCTAGATTACGGGAACATGAACATGGATTTGCTCAACGGAAACTGGAAGAAGCCCGTCATGTATATATAGGTGCAAGCGTGGAATAAGGGCAGGAGTGGCCGTTTTGTAAGTAGCTTGCTTACTAACCACATAGTTCCGGGTTCAGCCCCACTGCATGACACCTTAGGCAAGTGTCTTCTACAATAGCCTCGAGCCGACCAAAGCCTTGTGAGTAGATTTGGTAGACGGAAACTGAAAGAAGCCTGTCGTATATATCTATATATATATATAGAGAGAGAGATAGATAGATGTATGTATGTATGTAAGTTTGTGTGTCTGTGTTTGTCCCCCCCCCCAACATCGCTTGACAACCGACGTTGGTGTGTTTACGTCTCCGTAACTTAACGGTCTAAGAGACCGAAAGAATAAGTACTAAGCTTATAAAGAATAAGTCCTGGGGTTGATTTGTTCGAATAAAGGCAGTGCTCCAGCATGGCCGCAGTCAAATGACTGAAACAAGTAAACCAATAAAGGAATATATATGCACTCACACACACACACACACACACACACACACACACACACACACACGCGAACACTATTTGTGGATTACAAAGGCTACCAATGGTTTCATAAACCGAAAGATTTTTTAGCTGTTATCTATCCTGTAACATTATCTATCTATCTGTCTGTCGGTTATCACGACGAACGCTCCAGTTGATCCGATCAACGGAACACCCTGCTCATGAAACTCCACAGACACATATACCCTTAATATTTTCAGGGAGATTCAGCGTGACACAGAATGTAACATAGCTAACCCTTTGAAATACAGGTACTCATGGTAGCCAGCTGAATGGACCGAAACAATGTCGAATAAACTGTCTTGCTCTAGGATTCAACATGCTGCTGGGATCGAACTCACGACCATTAGATTGCGAGTCGAATATCCTAACCACTAAGCCATTTTTCAGTGTATGTTGAAAAGTTCAATCAGTCCAGGTAACATATCCACTGTATAGGCTATATATGTTATTTCTTACCTTGATACTGTGCACACCGAGATCCCTTTTGACAGGTCCCTGATATCAAATGTTAATATTTATGGCATATAAGTTAGGACCCCCGTTTTTCTGTAGCTAGTGGATATCATGAGAGAAGAAGCAAAATACCTTCTTGTTACTCGGGTCGTCCGTGGGGATTTGAACTCAAAAATCGAAATAACCAGTACTAAATACTGCAACGAACTGATTTTGACCGAACAATGGATGCTCCACTGATTATACCGCTTTTAACCAGAAACTATTATTATTATTGTTATATTATTCGTTCGTCTCTTTGTTCCGAGTTCGAATTCCGCCGACTTCGACTTTCATTCTATCCGGGTCGATGAAATAATTAACAGTTGAATACTGGAATCGATGTAAATGAT
>NW_026382283.1:0-1027 GCF_001194135.2 Octopus bimaculoides | reverse complement strand
GCTGGTGGCAGGGATGGGCGGGCGGGCAGGTAAGGTCTGTTAAGCTCTTTTAGTGTGATGTTAACCATTTCCCAAGAGTGCAATAAACACAACACTATTTCGGCATATGGTACGTTTTTCCCTGGGAAATAACTACAGATCTCTGCTAGTTCATTTCCTTAATTTCAAAAATTTCTTTGCTCTTTTTTTTTGTATGTGTGTTTGTGTGTGAGAGTAGGTGTTTGTCGGAGGGCATCAAGTACAGAACATCGCGTTTGGGATTTCAATGTAAAGAAGCCACTAGAAATGGCAGCTCGATATTTAATTTAATCACATATTGCAGTATCATATTAAATAAAAGGAAGAGTACATGAGATAAATGTAGCGTGGGATAAAATACATTTGATGAACGCTTTTGATCATAGCTCTGATGCATCTGGACTGACTGACCTAGGGCTAAATAACAACAAATATAACCACTAATGCTGAATTATATGCCACCCATTTGTTAATGTAACCCGAGGTGCACTATGCCCGAATAAAGAATGAGACAATCACAGCTAAATCGTCCTTATAGAATCAGGAACGACCTGGATTTAAACAACAATAACTATAATATTTACTCCTAGCTAAAATACAGTAGACGGTGCAGTCATAGATATACTTAGTCTAAAACACAGATGGGATGGTCACAGCTGGATGCAGGGAACTTTGCATTATACTCCTCTTTATTGGATTATTATGTGATTTTTTTAGCCGAGTCCGCTAGAAGAACTTTCCGTGATAGCCACACCATATATTACATAACAATATATATATATATATATATATATATATATACTCGCTTACTCTTTTACTTGTTTCAGTCTTTTGACTGTGGCCATTCTGGAGCACCGCCTTTAGTCGAGCAAATCGACCCCAGGACTTATTCTTTGGAAGCCTAGTACTTATTCTATCGTTCTCTTTTGCCGAACCGCTAAGTTATGGGGACGTAAGCACACGGTTGTCAAGCGATGTTGGGGGGACAAACACAGACACACAAACACAT
>NW_026382282.1:0-848 GCF_001194135.2 Octopus bimaculoides | reverse complement strand
ATATATATATATATATATATATATATATATATACATTTGTATTTCATATGTATTTATGCGTATATTACTATCACCGTATCTATAGAGATTGTGCGTGTATGGTCACGCGGCTCCGTGTTTATACACACGTGTCATTCAAGTACACATCTTAATACTTACAAAACTGAAGCAAATCTCCTCTAAAGTGCTCCACGAAATGTTTTATGACTTCAGAACTATGATAATACTCTTGACATTGACATAAAATGGAATGGTAAAACAAGAATTATTCTATGGAAATATGATAGAATAAATACTTTCTTAATTTATGGAATACGTTTAGATTTATGAATATACATCTTTTTTAGCATATTCGTTAGAGGTGTTCATGTATGGATTTCACCCTCTAGATTGCCTTATGAACCTAGTGCAAACAAGTGGTTCTTCGTGGATTGAAATGGTAAAAAAAAAGGCATGACGAATCAGTTGCAACATGATGTTGATTGGAAAACATCGACTTTTACCAAGCAAATTAAGACCGTCAAATAACTCTATTTTTGATTGCAATATATATCAATATATATTCTTTTATTCTTAAATTGTGTCAGTCATTTAAATGTGCCCATGCTGGAGCACCGCCTTTAGTCGTGCAAATCGACCCTAGGACTTATTCTTTGTAAGCCTAGTACTTATTCTATCGGTCTCTTTCTTTGCCGAACCGCGAAGTTACGGGCACGTAAACCCACCAGCATCGGTTGTCAAGCGATGTTGGGGAGACAAACACAGACACACAAACATATACATCCATATATATACATATAATGCACTATCGGAACGCTCACGGGTACATCGACAACATATTAAAAACC
>NW_026382281.1:0-444 GCF_001194135.2 Octopus bimaculoides | reverse complement strand
TGAGAATAAGCTAATTTTTGCAATAAGTTACAGAGTAACTATAAACTTCTGTAACATACCCTAAATATTTGACTTTACCATTGAATTTAGACAATATTGGTTATTAATAGGGCAAAGAGGTTGGCAATTACCAACCCATTGCTTAGCTTAACCTCCTATGCTAAGTATTAACAGGTACCCTTGCAGGGAAAATATATACGTTCCTTGCGGAAAACAATCTTCTACCAGTAGAACAAAAGGGATGCTGAAAAGGATCCAAGGGCACCAAGGGAAATGATTTTCATGATGGTGAATTCTTCATTAGAAGAGATTTACAAGGTTTTATTGGAAAGGTGCAGTTCAGTTAATCAATCCCCTTATAGGTTTTGTATTTTATCACTTCAAATATATATGCTGGGATCAATTTGACTTTACAACCCTACTCAACAAATTTAGACATTGTGC
>NW_026382280.1:0-257 GCF_001194135.2 Octopus bimaculoides | reverse complement strand
TGTATACATATGTATGGGCGTATGTAATTATGCCTTCTAATTTACAAACATACAAACAAACACACACACACATATGCGTAATTATAAGCACACAAATATACATATTCAAATAATACATAATACATACATATATATATATATATATATATATATATATATATATACATATATATATATATGCGTGTGTGTGTGTATATATATGTATACATACATTCATACATACACATATACATACATATATATATATACAGAATTTA
>NW_026382279.1:0-343 GCF_001194135.2 Octopus bimaculoides | reverse complement strand
AAATGTTTATGAATTAAAATACATCAGTACAATATCCACATACAATGTTGACCTCAAAGCCATGCATCCTTGAGATGATGTAGGAAACTAACTTGGTATTTCGTTTCATTTAGGTGCAACGTATAAAAACGAAAAGAAACAGAAACGCAGCGTATTCGGCATTAAGTTTATCATTGTCATTGATATTTTTTTTATCTTATATGACATCCGTCTTCGTAATATTCTTTGTGATTTAATGTCTTCAAGCTGAGATGAAATCTACATTTTCATAGCATCCTATGTCTTTCGTATATAATAATATGTAGTCTTTTCAATTTAATGCAAATATTGGTTTATATATATA
>NW_026382278.1:0-421 GCF_001194135.2 Octopus bimaculoides | reverse complement strand
TATTTCATTTGTTCGTTCCTTATTTCGTACGTTCGTTCATTCGTTCTCTACTTCGTTCGTTCGTTCTTTTGTACGTTAGTTCTGTCGTTAAATGACGGACGAACGAATGAACGAACGAACGAACGAACGAATGAACGAAATATCGAACGAAATAACGAAATAACCAACGAACTAACGAAATAACTAACGAACGAACAAACCAAAGAATGAACGAAGGAAACCACGAACGAAAAAACGAATGCAATAACGAACGAATGAACGAACGAACGATCAATCGATCGAAAGAAATAACGAACGAACGAAGGAACGAACTAACGAACGAAGGAAATAACGAACGAACGAAATAACGATAGAACGACGAAACGAACGACCGAATGAAATAACGAACGAACGAAATAATGAACGAACGAACGAAGTAACG
>NW_026382277.1:0-325 GCF_001194135.2 Octopus bimaculoides | reverse complement strand
ATATATATATATATATGCTAGTTGTATATATACGTATTTATATATATGTATATACACATATATACTTATATACATATGTATATATTTATATAAGTATATGTATATTAATATAATAAACACACACTTGCGTATACATATATACGCATATCTATATGTGAGCATAGATATATACATTTAGAGATGGATGAGTTTATGCGTGTGTCAGCGCGTGTGTATTCATCCATTTACCTTCCAAATGTATTTAGTGCATTTATTATTTAGTATGTGAATATTTCTTTCGTAACAGCTGAAACTCGATTGCTTTTTTGGCGCTCATACATATATT
>NW_026382276.1:198-424 GCF_001194135.2 Octopus bimaculoides | reverse complement strand
TGCCCCAAATTTTATTTCCTCATGACTGACGATTCATATTTTTTAAATAAGAGTTGCTGCAAGACTTCCTTTTGTACACCCCACCCCCTTAAAAAACATCCTTTCTTTAATATTTTTTATTTTTTTTGCAACACAAGTCCCCCCTTTTCAGGGAATACGAATCTGGCAAAGATCGGCATTTTTAAATTACCCCCACGTCCATTTCCTTCATTCTTTACCATTTTCA
>NW_026382276.1:0-188 GCF_001194135.2 Octopus bimaculoides | reverse complement strand
CCAAAATATGTGGGAAAATACGGAGATTATGATTCCGTATAAAAATTTCCAATGAATTCTTTTTTTTTTCTACATATGCGGAAAAATACGGACATTGTGATTCGGCAAGTGAAAACAAACCAAAATTGCTGACATGGCCGATGACAGTAGCACCTGATTGGCACTCGTGCCAGTGGAAAGTTAAAAGC
>NW_026382275.1:0-272 GCF_001194135.2 Octopus bimaculoides | reverse complement strand
TGTATGTATGTATGTATGTATGCATGTATGCATGTGTGCATGTATGTATGGATATGTATGTAAGTATGTGTTTGTATCTTTGTGTATTTATATATATGTGTGTGTGTGCATATGTATGCATGAATGTATATAGGTGTGACTATATGTATGAGTCTCGATATATATATATATGAACACACATATACATACACACACAAACACGCACACACAGAGACTCACACACACGCATTTATATGCGTATCTCTCTCTTTCTCTCTCTCTCTCTCTCTCTC
>NW_026382274.1:0-393 GCF_001194135.2 Octopus bimaculoides | reverse complement strand
TATGACTTGAGATGTTTGCCTTGCTTTAATGTTTGACGTCCTGTTTAACATTTATATATCCGCTGCATTAGAAATCTGCAATGGCTCCACAGCTACCGCCTTAGCTATAACCTTGGAACCCCTGTAATCCGTTATAGCGCTTATCTAGCGTGCCGAATTGTTTAGAGCACCTGTGAACTAAACCCCCATACTTTGTATATATATTGTTGTTGTTGGCACTCCGTCGCTTACGACGTCGAGGGTTCCAGTTAATCCGATCAAGGGAACAGCCTGCTCGTGAAATTAACGTGCAAGTGGCTGAGCACTCCACGGACACGTGTACCCTTAGCGTAGTTCAGATATTCAGATATTCAGCGTGACACAGTGTGACAAGGCTGACCCTTTGAATTACAG
>NW_026382273.1:0-268 GCF_001194135.2 Octopus bimaculoides | reverse complement strand
AAATATATGTAGTTATTTTGTCTTCTATTGTGTTTTTAAAAGTTTATTTGCATTTATATCTTTAAAACAAACTATGTTGCAATTAAATTAACTATACACCGTCAACTCTCCAATTTTTTACATTATTAATTTTAACTATTATAAGATCCATAAAGCATTGTAGAAATTTTATTCTAATGTGATGGAGATTAAATCAGTGAAATTTTGGATTTATTAATCCCCAATGAGGATAAGATATACTTGAATTGACTATGTATATATGTATATA
>NW_026382272.1:0-202 GCF_001194135.2 Octopus bimaculoides | reverse complement strand
TATTCTGTATCCTCAAAGAAGGGCAACTGTCTGAAACATTGGGTTTTTCATTCCTCATAGTAAATCAACTCATTGTAATTTGATATATTTTTGTCCATGAACTTTTATGAAATAACGTTTGTAAATGGAGACCACCAGCTTCTTTAGATTTTAGGTTCTATCTAATATATCAATGCTGATGTGAAATGTTCAAGACTAAAAC
>NW_026382271.1:0-464 GCF_001194135.2 Octopus bimaculoides | reverse complement strand
TGGATTCGAATGAAACTTTCAGAGATGTTTCGCTTCGTGACTGGCACGAACTGATTAGATTTTGGGATCTGTTTTTTTATTACCCATACGGGCTAACATAGAGGGGACAATACAATGTGATTGGGGTCACATACAATCGAATGATATAAAATTTTCATGTACAATGAAATCGAATGAATTACAACACAATAAATTACAAACAATAAATTACAAACAATAAATCCCAAACAATAAATCACAAACAATAAATCACAAACAATAAATCACAAACCACAAACAATAAATCACACGATGAGGTGTTCAAAACAGGTATGCTCCGACCCCACGAGCCCTGCCTTTAGCACCGACTTACTGGTAGTCACTTAATCGTGCTCACGTGGGGTTTTTCACTCCCAACATACGTGCTACACGCGCCCATCGTTTTTTAAATTCACTCTCTGACAAACACCTCTTTTCCAGCCCCA
>NW_026382270.1:0-206 GCF_001194135.2 Octopus bimaculoides | reverse complement strand
GGTCATATTCTCTTCTATTGGTGGTTTTACCTGAAGGAGATATTTGCGAATTGTTGTATTACTCTTGAATACTGTTCTGATGTCATATAGGTTGCATATATTTTGTATCTTTTCGGAGAGGTCTTTCACATATGGTAGACAAACTTTGAACAGTTCATTGGTTGCATCCTCTCTTTTCTTCATAATTGGAGTAGATAGTATGTTTT
>NW_026382269.1:0-268 GCF_001194135.2 Octopus bimaculoides | reverse complement strand
GATATATTTTCGATTATTTTTGATTAATAATATTTTATTAATAATTAGTCGTTATTGTTTATAATATCGTTAAAGGTCTTTTTTTATTAAAACTTAGTACATATATATAAAGTTTAATCTTTTATTCTTAATAATTTTTTTCATCCTTAATATTTCATTCATAATTTTTTCATTTATATTTTTATTTCTATTCCTACGATTGTAGAAATAAATATTCCTGTATTTTTCTATTATTCAATTGATTTTTAATGATAATTAAATAAACGTT
>NW_026382268.1:0-277 GCF_001194135.2 Octopus bimaculoides | reverse complement strand
AAGAACATTACTAATTACTTATACTCTAGACAACTGCATGCAAGTAAACTTAAATATTATTTTCGTAAAGATCCATTTTTTACTAGAGCTTTTCATTTATTGGACACTGAACATTTTTTCAATTTCTCTTGTTTTTAATACGCATGCGCAAGTGTTCACAAGCGATTTTTCGCTGCCAGTGATGTGCGCGTGCGGAACATCCTTAATAAACAGTGTGTAAACGTATATATCTTGTTTGTTATTATTATTATATATATATATATATATATATATATAT
>NW_026382267.1:0-427 GCF_001194135.2 Octopus bimaculoides | reverse complement strand
CACACACACACATACATATATATACATATATACATAGATATATATCTTCATATATATATTATATACATGTATATCGTGTGTATATATGTATATATAAGTATATATGTATATGTATGTACATATGTACCCACATACTACGAGAGAGTGCAACATGCTTGGAGAAGGGTTTTTGATTTCGTTATTTAAATGCCTGGAGAAACTCAGTAGATGTAGTAGACTACCTTTTATATCAAATATCTGAGGAGACATAGACTGCACTGACTGATACAAGAGAACTAGATGCACGATATCCTACCCGTAAGGAACAACTGCAGGAAGGGTCGAGAAGATCGTCACGTTGAATAAAGATTCCTACCAAATCCATTTTCCGTTTCCCTCATTATAGGCGCAGGAGTGGCTGTGTGGTAAGTACCTTGCTTACCAACCA
>NW_026382266.1:1840-1945 GCF_001194135.2 Octopus bimaculoides | reverse complement strand
AGTACAAAACAGAAGAAACCATAAAGGAAGAACATGAGGCATAAGTATAGTTTAGTGCCCCAGAACAGATTGATTCCTTGTTAGTTTATGAATAATGGGTTCTTT
>NW_026382266.1:1532-1671 GCF_001194135.2 Octopus bimaculoides | reverse complement strand
TGATTACCTATGAATGTGCTGAGTCACCAGATTCATCTACCCATTTGGTGCATCTGCCACACAAAATCTACCTTCCCAGTTAACTTTCTTGTGATTTACTAGTTGAAGCTTTTCACGAAAAGGAGGAGATAGAGGACAA
>NW_026382266.1:434-565 GCF_001194135.2 Octopus bimaculoides | reverse complement strand
AAAAATTATGAGTACCTAAATAAGACCCAAATCTCCAAGAAACACCCTTGGCACCCACCCACATATATCTGTACATGATAGACATACGAATTTGTTGAAAATATCAAAGAAATTTCATGTTGCAGACCGTT
>NW_026382266.1:0-397 GCF_001194135.2 Octopus bimaculoides | reverse complement strand
AACATTGTATTCCAATTAGTGTCCAAATTTTGCACGTTGATAGAAAATGAAATAACGTGTGTATGAGAGTGCACAAGGCCCGGAAAGAAAATCATTTGACCAAACAAAGCAAAAAAATACGAAAATAAATGAACATGTTATTGTCATATAATCGGCTTCTATGAAGCATATATATAAGAATTTTTATGAAAAGATGTGAGAAAAATAAATTTTGAAATACCGATTTTTCTTCAGATTAGGAATCTCCGTTTCCCGAAACGCGTGTTTCTGTAAAGAAAGGGAGGTTTTTTGTGTGTGGTACAAAAGGAAGTCTTTCCCGGTGCAGTGTGGCTAGGGAGATTTGGCTGTTATTGTTGGTGGATAGGTAGTGGTCGAACCACCTAATGTGACTTAATCA
>NW_026382265.1:0-312 GCF_001194135.2 Octopus bimaculoides | reverse complement strand
ATATATATATATATATATATATATATATATATATATACATACAAAGATATGTTTTACAACTATTTCTATGCATATAAATATGGATAAGGATTGGTGTGTATATATATATATAAGTATTACATCATATATGTAGATAACGATATACATTAATGCCTAAATAGATACATACATATATATATAAGTACATATAAATATATGTATGTATGTGTATATACATATATATCACACATTTATATACAGTCTAACAGACATATACAAACACTGATACATAAACACACACACACACACACACACACACACACACACACACAC
>NW_026382264.1:0-217 GCF_001194135.2 Octopus bimaculoides | reverse complement strand
CTCCCCTTTATGGTCCCATTATAAATAAAACATTCCTCTCCAATTTTTATTGGATTTATATCATCTTATTATCTCCAAATTTTATACTCTAAATTTTCTTTTTTTCTCTCCTTCTTTTCTTCCCTTCTTGCCCAACGTACTGTCTAGTAGCGTCCCAACCTTCAATGGCTTTTTCAAATAAATTACGTAACAATCTTCTCTAACTACAGTTCTCATA
>NW_026382263.1:0-589 GCF_001194135.2 Octopus bimaculoides | reverse complement strand
ATATATATACATATCTATTTATATATATATATTCATATATGTATATATTTAAACATATACTTATACATACGCATGCACTCATTTTCATCATCTTGTATTCTATATCACAATTTAAATAACAAACAAAACAAAAAACACATAAATAATATTTCTTGAACAGGAATATTATTATGAATGAAAGCTAATACCGTCTATCTGTTTATAGAGCAAATACAGTTTGTTTTAATCTGACACAAGTGTGGGGGGAATGCTCTCGTGTATATGAATCATCTCTAATAGACATATAATCCACCATCAATCTCTATTTAAAAAAGAAAAAAAAATATGATATAATTTCCCCGGCAGAAAGATATGAAAATAAGAAAATAAAGTTTTATTTTTTGTACCCAATTGAGTAAGCACTAAAAAAATGTCTGGAACTTGCTCCAGTGCTAAAACTATGTGATAATGTCTGTAGCTGTTTTTTCTTTTTTGTTGTTGTTTTTCTTCTTTAACCCTTTGTTGCTTATAATTGGGCAGACAGATCTATGAGATCAAAACAAGTATTTATTTCATGTATGACCATCCCCACAGATTTTTTTTTTTTTTT
>NW_026382262.1:1404-1859 GCF_001194135.2 Octopus bimaculoides | reverse complement strand
TATATATATATATATGTGTGTGTATGTGCGTATGTGTGTGTGCGTGTGTACATAAGCATTTGTATGGATGTGTACATATGTGTGTGCATGTCTATCTGTCTATGTGTATGATGTAATATCGAATATCTACAACCATGTACCAAAAACATTTCTTTCTTTCTTTTCTCTTCCTCTATTCGTATTTACATAAGTACATAAAAATACAAATACTAACGGATAAATTCATACATATATATATTTGCCAATGCTTTTTACGCATTTGTGTGCGTATGTACGCATACATTCGAGTTATAGAAAGCTACTACTATTACAGGCATACACACATTCAAGCAAGCGTATATTGCTATAGGTACGCCGTCACACAACCGTATATAGGGAATAAGTATAGAACAATAGGTGCATACGTGCACGCATATATATATATATCTAACTATATATATATATATATATATATA
>NW_026382262.1:0-451 GCF_001194135.2 Octopus bimaculoides | reverse complement strand
TCTATGTACGTATGTATGTATGCCTTTACGCATGTATATATGTATGTATGTATGTATGTATGTATGTATGTATGTTTGTACGTATGTATGTATGTATGTACGTGAGTGTGTATGTATGCATGTTTGTATGTATTCACGTATGTATTCATCCCTTTTGTCTCTCTGTATATCTAATTATCAATCAATCAATCAATCTATCCATCTATCTATCTATCTATCTATCTATCTATCTATCTATCTATCTATCTATCTATCTATCTATCTATCTATCTGTCTGTCTCTCTGTCCCCGTCTCTCTCTACATATATATATCAAACTACCTAGCCATCAGCATTAAGATAACGTATATATGTGCATTTAAGCATTTATCAACCTATGTATGTATGCTTGTATGTATGTATTTTATGTATGAATGTATGTATGTATGTATGTATGTATGTGTGTGTATATA
>NW_026382261.1:0-270 GCF_001194135.2 Octopus bimaculoides | reverse complement strand
ATACATACATACATACAAACATACATACATACATAATCATTTGTAGGATTCATTAGAATCTAGGCATTTTAATATTCATGATGCCAACAAATGGTCGAGTCTCACACAAACAAGGACATATCATAGATATATAACTCTTTAACTCTTTAACTTGTTCCAGCTTTAAGGCTGTGGTCATGCTGGGGCACCACTGTTATATACATACGTGCATATATTCGAATGCACATACATACACACACACACACACTTATGCGTATGTGTGTGTTTGTG
>NW_026382260.1:0-210 GCF_001194135.2 Octopus bimaculoides | reverse complement strand
TGTTTTTCCATTCGTCACCATATCTCCTTTTTGAGTTCGCACGGTCGTCCGTTACACCCTTTTCTTTTGCGACGGCGTTTTGTTCAGCCGGTCAACCAGACTCCGTTCTCACTAACTCACTTACTGACTTTTGCTTGGGGGTTCTTGCTTTTATAACCATCCAGAAGGATAGACATATCGTTGAGAACAATAGATTTCGTTGGTGGTACT
>NW_026382259.1:0-329 GCF_001194135.2 Octopus bimaculoides | reverse complement strand
AACAAGATGAGGACAAATATCCGTCAAATGTAAATAATGTAAATAACATTGTACTGATACATACAACTATTTACCACTAGATACCGATATATATTGATATACACCACTAGATGCTACTATTTACTGCCATGGTTTTCTGAAGATGGCTATTAACAAATACACTTTACAACAACAATTTAGTGATGAATTTGTAATGCGTTTAACTTTAATATTTATATGTATGTGTGTGAGAGTGTACGTGTGTGTTATTTCTGAGATTCGTTCTGACGTGTATCTTGTATGTGTGTATGTATGTATATATATCTATCTACCTATATATATATATATAT
>NW_026382258.1:0-228 GCF_001194135.2 Octopus bimaculoides | reverse complement strand
ATATATATATATATATATATATATATACAGACACACACATACATACATACATAGCTACATATACACACACATACATGCACACATGCATGCACACATGAGTGCACACATATATATTTACATATATAATATATAATTATAATTTATATATGACATACATGTAACACATACATGCCATATTTATATATATATATATATATGTATAGAGAGAGAGAGAGAGAGAGAGAGATA
>NW_026382257.1:0-386 GCF_001194135.2 Octopus bimaculoides | reverse complement strand
TATATATATATATATATATATATATATATATATATACTCATAAATATATACGTATACTATATTTATATATATAAGTATATATATGTGTAGATACACTATATGTACATATATGCCTGTGTGCGTATCTATGTATATACGGGCGTGCGTATAAGTATGTTTATACAGAATGGGAGAAGGAAACAGGGAGATAAATCTATCTTCTCCAGTTCTCCAATACCTTTCCTATGTATTTTGGTTTACGTGTTCTTCTTTCCTACTTACAGCGCATGCGTACCTGCCTTATATCCATACCTCGCTGCACATTCCCGTTCCCACATAAGCATGTTTGTCTCATAACCATACATAGACGCACACAACAGGTAAACGTACACTTTATATATATATAT
>NW_026382256.1:0-278 GCF_001194135.2 Octopus bimaculoides | reverse complement strand
ATATATATATATATATATATATTAATGTATATGTATATTTATATATATCTAAATAGACACACACACACACATCCAATATGTATATGCATATACGATATAATACACGTCTGTATACATGGGTAGATATGTGCGTATACATATATAGATACATACACTCACAAACATATATATCTGTATTCACACACATACATATCTATGCATATATCATCTCACATGCGATGTGTTGTACGTGGGTGGATATACATACCTACATACGAACATGCATACATGTGCATATA
>NW_026382255.1:0-237 GCF_001194135.2 Octopus bimaculoides | reverse complement strand
AGAAATGAGTTGTGATGTCACTGGTGCCAAGCTGTATCAACCCCCTTTGCCTTTCCCTTGGACAACATCGGTGGGACGGAAAGGAGGGGTGGTGGTATGCATGGGTAACTGCTGGTTTTCTACAAAACATTCTTGCCCGGACTTGTACCTCGGTGGGAGAACTTTCTAGGTTTAACCCCATGGTCATTCATAACGGAAAGGGGGGGTCCTTTATATATATATACATATATATATATA
>NW_026382254.1:0-490 GCF_001194135.2 Octopus bimaculoides | reverse complement strand
TGACGTTCCAATTAGCTCAAGATTGGCGTAGTTACACCTTGTCGTCTATCCCATTACCCCAATAGTTGCCGGTGTATTCCGAACTTGTAATTCGAGATAAATTGGTGTAAATGTTTTTGCAGTCCAGCGTACATGTTTTCTATTTCAGTGACCTTCGTGTTGACATTCGCAGGGCAGCTTATTGCGAATAAAGCACATTATTTTCACCAATACTCTTTCATATTGTGTTGTTATTGTCTCTACCACACTGTAGGCTCTTATTGTACCACACTTCCATATCTTGCAGGTAGATAACAGTACGATGATATTTTCGGACACCTCTTTATGCCATGGCTGATTTTTTGGTGTTAACGTTTCAAAGGTTCCATCAGTTATCGAACGTCGGTGTTTTTACTTCATTTTTAGCATTTTCGTGCAACACACACACACACACACACATACAAACATATATTGATGCAGTTACATGTGTATATATATGTATGTTTTCGTA
>NW_026382252.1:0-469 GCF_001194135.2 Octopus bimaculoides | reverse complement strand
ATATATATATATATATTTATATATATATATATTATTCATTCAGGCAAATATACACACACATACCTACGTACATAGACATGGTTCAATGTGATCTAGTGAGAGTACATATATACATTTATGTTTCTCTATATATCAATGAGAGCTTGAGTGTGCGGCTGTATGTATCTATATCTGATATATCTGTAAACTAATCATAATTTCATTTTGCTTCCTAACACGCCACTTGCTATATTCTATGTTACATACCTGCTCCCTCCTCTTATAATTATTTTTGCTTAATCCCGCTATTTATTCAAAAATATTAACTGATAATCAACCATACATCATACTCCAACATATAACAGTTACCAAATCATCTGTTTAGTCTTTCTCTGTACATTCACGTTTCTTTATATGTATGTATTATGTATGTATATATGTATGTACATAAATACATACATACACTCATATATATTTTTATATGTGTATA
>NW_026382251.1:0-521 GCF_001194135.2 Octopus bimaculoides | reverse complement strand
TATATATATATATATACGTTTTTGTATTTATATTTACATGGACATGCACGCATGTTAGTAAATGTATGACAACTAACCATTTTCAACGGATTATCGTAAGCAGACAATCAGATATACATCCACGATCAATTGCATACTTGCACAAAACTAAACCTGCCTTTATTTATGCACAGGACGGGCATAGAAGTACGTAAGCTTACATATACGTATATATACATGCGTACAATATGTGTGTGTGTGTGTGTGTGTGTGTGTGTGTGTGTGTATTTACATGGGTGTATGTATATGCATATATATACATATTTCTATGCATATGTATACTCACACACATGTGTATATGTATGCATATATTTATGGATAGATAGATAGATAGATAGATAGATAGATAGATAGATAGATAGATAGATAGAACAGATACGTATGTAAGCATCTTTAAATCGATTTTTAAAAATTTTATGTTAGCGAAATAAATTGACTTTCCCTTCAAATGACATATATATACATATATATACATATATATA
>NW_026382250.1:0-278 GCF_001194135.2 Octopus bimaculoides | reverse complement strand
CATACATATATATATATAGATATATTTATATACATGTATATACACATGCATAAATCTGTTTACAAACACCGACACACGCAGACTTATATATGGGCATATACATGCACACACACACACACATATATATATATATATACATGTTTGTAAGGCGGTTGTTAATTTTTAAAAAAATAAATTCATAACTAGATTATACATGCACATATTTATGTATCAGAATAATAAATTAGGTATACATGCATATATATATATACATACACACACACACACACACACACACA
>NW_026382249.1:0-497 GCF_001194135.2 Octopus bimaculoides | reverse complement strand
ACACACAAGGCGTATCAAATTATTAGGTATCTCTGTCTTCTCGAAATAACAGAGTATTTATTCGTTCGAATCCAGATAGGTTTTCATGCACACTTTTTACTCTCCGTTGTTCATAAATATTTCCCCAAATTCTTACCTCCGCATTATCTTTTTTCAAATACCACTCTACTTGCTAATTTCTATGATTCGGCCTTTAAGTTCTACCGGTCAATTGACCTTGGTTAAATTCCTCATTCCTTTCACTCTCTTATGTTTTTTTTTCTTTCTTCCTTCTTTTAATCCTTATTTCTCTCTACATTCATATTCTCCACTCCTATTCTCCGCTCCTACACATTCTTACTGAATCTTCCATGTGTAAATATGTACCTTCTTGCGACAATGCAAATTTTCATTTAATCAAGATATCCTTGGCCTGAAGAGTAGCCTGCGATATGCACCTCAATTGAATATTTACCACTTCCGAGGTTCCGCTCGCTATGAAACATATGTGTGTGTGT
>NW_026382248.1:0-527 GCF_001194135.2 Octopus bimaculoides | reverse complement strand
GTGTGTGTGTGTGTGTGTGTGTGTGTGTGTGTGTGTGTGTATTTGTGGTGTTTGTATGTCTCCTTGCACGTTTCAGTGCAACTGGTTTCGGCTAAATTTTTCACAGCCTCTTTATTTATTTATCTTTCAATTCCTCCGTTTCTGACATTTTGTTCAACGGTTTTATGTAATAGTTTGAAGGCGATTTTTATGTGATATTATCTTTCTGCTTATATTTTGCGACATTTTCTGAATGTATGAGTGTACATATATACATACAGACATACAGACACATAGATAGATAGTTACATGCATGCATACATACATACATACATGCAAGCATACATAAATACACACACATACATACATGCATTCATACATACATAATACATGCGTGCATATATACATACATGCATGCATACATACATAAATATACATACATACATGCATACATACATACACGCATGCATGCATACATATATACATACACGCACATAGATAGATACTTGAATAATACATGCATGCATACATACATATATACATACATA
>NW_026382247.1:0-322 GCF_001194135.2 Octopus bimaculoides | reverse complement strand
GTATGTATATATGTATGTATATATACATATCTACATTGAAATATATATATAGATATATAATCTCATATATACATATATATCATATGCATACATATATACGTATAGATAGATATACGTGTGTTCATGTGGTAGAATGTATGCGCCTGTATGTATAATACATGAATTTATATATGTATATATGTATGAATATTTGTGAGGGTGTGTATATGTATGCATACACCAGTACATACACAAACATGCACTTACATTTTTGCGTCTGGGTGTGTATGAGTATACGTGTACCTGTGTGTGTGTATACACACATACATATACATATATATAT
>NW_026382246.1:0-580 GCF_001194135.2 Octopus bimaculoides | reverse complement strand
CAGTTAAATACCACAATATAGTAGAAAAAAAAATCTGGACTTAAAATGGTATAATTTCAATATATAAATATATAAATATTAAAGGGAATATTTAACCTGATGAGACTCATATGCATAAAAGTGAATTTTTATAAATTCACTAGTGAAAATGAGTTGAAACATATTGTAGGATATACATTTGTTTTAATTAGTTGTTATATTATATTATATTATATTATATTATATTATATTATATTATATTATTAAACCTTGGGAGAGGCATTATGCCGGTAATAAACACACGCACTGGTTCAGTCCTTTATTAATTTATATAGTTTTTTGTTAAATTATTTCATTGCACTCTTGCAATCTCTTCAGTAACTTGTCTCTCTACTTCCATTTATATTATATTATTTATATAGTATAATTATATTATATTATATTATATTATAATGTTTATGTTATATAAAGTTAATAGATTTTTAATATGTTGATTGTATTTCTATATTTCCTTTAATATTTATATATATGTATATATGTATGTGTGTGTGTGTATACTAGCAGAAATACCCGGCTTTGCCCGGGTTAAAGAGAATAATGA
>NW_026382245.1:0-443 GCF_001194135.2 Octopus bimaculoides | reverse complement strand
GTATCTCTCTATCTATCCATTGACATTGACTTTGCCGTAGAGAGATGTGTGGAAATTATTTCTGAAAGTGAAGTAACCTTCCGTGAAGTGAACACGATGGAACTAGGCCTCCTCCTAAAGCTTTTTTATAATAATGAATACTTAGATCACCACAACCTAACTAGATTCTGCCCCACCAGGTCAGGACTGGGTAGACCACCTACGATCACATCAGCTGCTAGAAAAACCACCGCAAAGTGTTGGAATGGATGGAATACACCCACCCACGACCCAGAGGATAATATCCAAACACGAAAAATGGTTGCACATGCTGTAGGTGCAAGTCTGAAGACCACCCTGCAGAACCATATAGTTAAATTCAATGAAAAATTATACATGCAGGTCCAGGGAGCAGCTATTGGTGTCAGTGTGGCCGGAGACATGGCAAGCCTATTCATGACCTG
>NW_026382244.1:0-899 GCF_001194135.2 Octopus bimaculoides | reverse complement strand
TCGCACCTTTAAATATTTAAAAAAATAAATCTTACTAGTAATATATTATTCTAACCCCTTTCGTTTCCCAGACTATTAACTACTTTATTTAAGTTATAGCTTTAAAGTATAAAATTTGGAATATATTTTAACCTTTCCCAACCCACTAATAATTTTCCTACATTTCTCAAGCTAATTCTAGGTCTTTTCTACCATATTATCATTTTTGAAACCATAGCTTTAATACTCTTAGTTCAGTCCCGATTTTCTATCTTTATTCCTCCCCTTTTTTCCCTTCTCCTTCTTCTTCACCTTTTACTTTGATTTGTTATGGCCATTGATATCTTCTCTTCTTATAGTTTTCTTATAAATAATATCTCTCTTCTCCTATCCCACATAAATGTATGTCTTATTCTAATTTAACTATAAATGTTTGTCTTGTTCTAATTTAACTATAAATGTTCTCTATGGTTTTAATTTTTTAATATTTTAGATTGTTGAATTATTCTAAATACACAGACGAATAGGTATAATCTTAGTAATTTCCTTTAATTCTTCAATATCTTGACGTATATTCCCTTACCTTAAATTTCCTCTTGCCACTCCTAAGGGTATTGTTCTTCTATTTTTATTTTTATATTTGTTTTTTTTCTTCTTTTCCTTTCTTCTTCTCTCTTTTTTCCTCTTTCTTGATTTACCCCTGACCTGCCTTCCCTTACTACTAACTAACCTACCTTTCTCTAAATTGAAATTACTGCTATCTTACCCCTCCTTCTAGAAAGAAGAACAAATAGAATATATAGAAATTAAATTCCTGTTTGGTTCACTAGACTGTTGATTAGCAGCCCAGTCAAGATGTTATTCTCTTCGTCTCCTACTCATGTATTTACACACATTTACAAAATGGCTTTCTGAAATGA
>NW_026382243.1:0-339 GCF_001194135.2 Octopus bimaculoides | reverse complement strand
AGGGTCATGTAAAAGAAATCTGTTTTCAGGTTGGTCTCTATAGTGACTTTCAGTCCGAGGGAGTTCGTGGTACTTGTGAAGTCCTTTCTGAGCCTATCTAGCTTTAGCCTCTACAGGGATGATGTACTGGCAATATCACATATATGTGTATTTACATATATATATATGTGTGTGTGTGTGTGTATACATAAGCATATGTAGAAGTGTAGGTGTATTTATATGTACATGTAGGTATGTATTTGTGTATGTGTATATGTATGCAAATACATGCGAATGTATGTGAGTATATATGTGTGCATATGTGTGTGTGTATATTTATGTATGTATGTATGTGTATTT
>NW_026382242.1:0-239 GCF_001194135.2 Octopus bimaculoides | reverse complement strand
GTATATATATATGTGTGTGTGTATGTACATATATATTTATATGTATGTACATATATATTTATATGTATGTGTATATATATGTACATATATATATATATATGTATCTATAGATACATATGTACATATATTTATATGTATCTATAGATATATATGTATATATATATATATATGTATATACTTATATGTATCTGTATATATATATATGTGCATATATATATATATATGTATATATATATATA
>NW_026382241.1:0-273 GCF_001194135.2 Octopus bimaculoides | reverse complement strand
AGTCAAAATGACTGAAACAAGTAAAAGAGTAAAAGAGTAAAGAGTATATAAAGATATATAGGTGCAGGCGTGGGCTGTGTGGTAAGAAGTTTACTTGCCAACCACAGTGTTCCTGGTTCAGTCCCACTGAATGTCACCCTTGTTAAGTGTCTTCTAGTATACGCTCGGGCTGATCCAAAAGAGCCATGGAAAGGACGATGCTGGGAATTTCGCTACGGGATCACAAAAGGAACGAGAAAATCAGGAATAGAACTGGAGTGAAGGACGCAGAAT
>NW_026382240.1:0-443 GCF_001194135.2 Octopus bimaculoides | reverse complement strand
ATGTACGTACATACGTACATGTACGTACATACGTACATGTACGTACATACTTACATGTACGTACATACGTACATGTACGTACATACGTACATGTATGTACATACGTACATACGTACATGTACATACGTACATACGTACATGTACATACGTACATGTACATACGTACATACGTACATGTACGTACATACGTACATGTGCGTATATACGTACATGTACGTACATACGTACATGCACATACGTGCATGTACATACGTATGTACATACATACGTATGTACATACGTACATACGTATGTACATGTACATACGTACATAGGTACGTACATGTACATACGTACATACGTACGTACATGTACATACGTACATACGTATGTAGATGCACGTATGTAGATGTACGTATGTCGATGTACGTTTGTAGATGTATGTACATATATATGTATGTATG
>NW_026382239.1:0-265 GCF_001194135.2 Octopus bimaculoides | reverse complement strand
ATATATATATATATATATATATACACACACATACATACATATGTATTTAATATATGTATACACATATATCATATACATATGTATACATATATCTACACGTATATATGTATATAATATATACATATATATATGTATATATATGTATGTA
Organism: Octopus bimaculoides; assembly: GCF_001194135.2. Lineage (NCBI taxonomy): Eukaryota > Metazoa > Mollusca > Cephalopoda > Octopoda > Octopodidae > Octopus > Octopus bimaculoides. Next base: position 117 of record NW_026382239.1, on the reverse strand, counting down.
TATATGTATATAATGTATATGTATACATATATTATGTGTATATATATTATATATACATATATATAATATATATATATATATACACACATATATATACATATGTAAATGCATGTATAT
>NW_026382238.1:0-472 GCF_001194135.2 Octopus bimaculoides | reverse complement strand
TAGATAGATAGATAGATAGATACATATACATTAATATTTGTTTTTATGTCAAGCTATAAGTAAAAGCAATTTAGCCTTAAACTGGGGGATTACTCAGTAGTTTTTAGTAAACAACATATCTATAATCTTTTACGAATTTAGCAATCAACACTTTCCTTGTAATAGTGAACGTGTATGCGCGCGCGTGTGCCTGTGTGTTGCGCGCGTGTGCCTGTGTGTTGCGCGCGCGTAGATATTGCTTTTATCATTATATTTCTCTAGCATTATTTCTTACTTTAGACAGCAGCGCGGTGGTGTTACCACATTAAGCTTCTTTTATTATTAATTGAGAGTGAATAAGGAAATAAAGATAGACGAGTGGCAGCACATAATCCTGTTGTTAATAGACAAGCCAAATACCTTCCGATATATTTATGATAATCTAATCTAAGGAGGAATTTGTTAATTTGCTGTTCACACACACACACACACA
>NW_026382237.1:0-368 GCF_001194135.2 Octopus bimaculoides | reverse complement strand
TATGTCCATCAAGTTAGGGAATGAATAAAAGCAAATACTATTACAGAAACGCAAAATATTCAAATATGAATGTAGAAATATTACGATGCACATGATGAGATCCAAGACTGATGGGTCGAAACCTTTGGTGTACCCAATAAAGATTTAATACCGAATCCTTCTCCTGTTAATTAATATTATCACTTTAACTGCCATTGCGGAGTTCCTGCAGTAGATCCAACAGAAGTGTAGCACGATTGCGCATGACAGCAGATAGTCTAAATTGTGTCAGTGCTCTACTCAACATTTAAACAAACTAATCGGATTATACTTATTTGCCCAAATTATTATTTTTATTATTATTATTATTATTATTATTATTATTATTA
>NW_026382236.1:0-413 GCF_001194135.2 Octopus bimaculoides | reverse complement strand
ATATATATATATATGAAATTTATATATATATTTACTTCGTCATTATATTCACTGCGGCGGTACTTTGACTTTGACCATATAAACTGGTCGTGTGCATATATATGTGTATTCGTATGTTATATATATATATATATTTGTATTTATGCACTAATTTGTGTATATTCCACTGATGTACATTGTGTATATTCCACTTTGCATTTCTTATGCAAAGTCAGAAATTCGGGATCTGGAATTATCCAATAATTTTTTTACTAGTTTATTTTGTCTCCTTGTCTTCTCTCCTGGTGCTGTATGTATGAATATATGATGTGGTTTTAGAGTCAAGTTTTGACTGCTATCTCTAGCATGCTGGTACCTTTTAGATACCCATAATTACAATTTTAATAATAAGAATAATAATAATAATAATAATA
>NW_026382235.1:0-314 GCF_001194135.2 Octopus bimaculoides | reverse complement strand
CTGCTTGAAATAACAGTCAAAACTCGTTATTAAATCACCAAAAATACACTCATGATAACTACAGAAGTCAAACAAAGACAAACTTATAATTAAAACTTCAGCTAGTTATTAAGAAAACCAACTGACTCAACCTTACACACATGTGTCAGGCTGAGTAAAAAGTAAGCAACGTTTTAGAACATGTAATTCATCACAATATATTTCAACAATGGGGAAATTTTGTTCCTCAAAGTAAGTACCATTACAATCAACACATTTTTGCCAGGAGCTGATGAACTCTTTGAACACACTTTCAGCATCAGTTTGATTTTTGA
>NW_026382234.1:0-399 GCF_001194135.2 Octopus bimaculoides | reverse complement strand
GAATGGAGGGAAAAGTGAGAGAGAGTGTGTGTGTGTGTGTGTGTGTGTGTTTGTGTGTTTTTTTGTGTGTGAGTGTTTTTCTGTTGGTGTGTGTGCGTGAGTGCCTATATATCTGAAAGGAGTGTCAATGGGAAAGAGAAGGACAGAAGAACGAAGAAAATTGTGTTTACAGCTGGTCAGTGCTTTCAATGACAAGTTTATTCTTGGCCTTTTAAAAAAAATGGCAAAACCAGGTAGCATTGTTTGGAAGAAAGTTGTTTAAAAAAAATTTTTTGGGGCATCATTGTCCAGTGGAAGAGAGTGTGTGGGTGTGTTTTTGTATGTGTGTGTGTATGTGTGCGTGTGTGTGTGCGCGCGTGCGCGCTTGTGCACCCGTGTATTTGAAAGGAGTGTCAATGG
>NW_026382233.1:0-723 GCF_001194135.2 Octopus bimaculoides | reverse complement strand
ACTAAATGTGACTAGGGTGTTAAGAAACACCTACATTGCTAGAAATAAGAACTAAAATGCTCTAATACGGTAATTAACAGACATGAAGGAAAACATATACACTAACAGGAACCTGAATCGTCCAAAAGATGCCGATCGAGAATTCTTAATATTGACGTCAGTTTCGGCAATTTCCGTTGCTCGATCGACATTTTTCGAACGATTCATGTTTTATCAACGTGTAGGTGTATCATTTTCCCACGGACTTATAAAACAGTTATTCTTGCAACAAAATTCCTCAACTCAGGTGTTCTCATAAATACACATAATTGGACACATACGCGCGTGCGTACACAGACGCGCGCACGCACGCACACACTAAATATGCGCACTAACCCTATTTCCTTTCCCTATTATCACCCTAACCTATCAGCCAGAAAACCAGTCAATCTTGCCTGAACTTATTACTTAGACACTGAACAAAGAAGCTATTTGCACACATACATACATACATACATACATACATACATATATACATGCATGCATGCATACATACATACGTACATGCATACATACAAGCACACACAAGCACATATACATACATATATATGATATACATGCTATATGTGAGTATATGCATAAATATAGATATAAACAGTTTACGCACATATACATATGCAAACATATATATATGCATGTATATATATATATATAATTTATATAAGGGCATTAACTATATAGTAA
>NW_026382232.1:0-573 GCF_001194135.2 Octopus bimaculoides | reverse complement strand
TATATATATATATATAAATGAAGTATAAGTTTAAATAAGGACATTTATTTTTTTTTTCTACTTTTGAATATCTTTAATTTATTTGTTTACGTCTGAGCTACGAAAGGTCTTTGCATATTTTCGTTGGTCATAATTATTCATAGCAGTATGTAATTCCTGATGAGGAATCTAATTTGTATTTCAAGAAGAGTTTTTCGTCTTTGTCTTTGGAATGAATTAGACGCTGAAACAATTTGTAGAATGAATATCTTTACCAAATTGGATTTGAATTGAATTAAAGTTCGTCTACTCTTACAATTCTTTCCTTTCTTTATTCTTCATGTACTGTTTTTGCACATACTGAATATATATTTTTATGTATATTCTTGGCGGACTTGGATTTCGTCCGAGTTTATCTTCTGAGTTCAAATTTCGGTACGACTTAGATACAGAGTTACCGATGTATCTACGTAACGATATGAAGGGAAGGTAATCTAGTTTTACCACAACTACTGTTAATGGTGTAAGGGGCCCCACAATGTCCCTTTGAAGGATTTCGGTCCTCACCTCTTTCATATATACATATATATATAT
>NW_026382231.1:0-212 GCF_001194135.2 Octopus bimaculoides | reverse complement strand
TCCTTTACGCTAGAAATCGACCATCAACGGTCAAACCACAAAAGAAAAGATATTCTGTTTTAATTAGACATTCTTTTCTGTGTGAACGACGACGCGAGAACGTCTGCTACGAATGATAGACTCAGAACGAAACTAAATGAACTGCGACCGGTCTCAATAAACGGAGTCCGAGTTATTGGCTGAAATTACATACTTGAAGTCAGTGTTGGCAG
>NW_026382230.1:0-583 GCF_001194135.2 Octopus bimaculoides | reverse complement strand
GATCAACTGGAACCCTCAACGTCGTAAACGACGGAGTGCCAACAACAACACTGTCTATATGAGTGTATGCATTTATATTTTTGCATGTAAGTATATGTATGTATATGAGGTGGGTGCTGAAAAGTTCCTGACCTTAATTAAGGATAATGGCGAAAGCCTGATTCAAGGCCCAACTTTCCAAGTTCTTTTACAGGGCTTAGAAAAACTGAAGGACCACTGCAATAAGTGTGTGAATCTGAAAGGGGTCTATGTTGAATAAAATCATAAAATAACTGATCCGCTTCTATTTTCTTTTACCCAAAGCTAGGAACTTTTCAGAATCCCCTTGTACCTGTGTATGTGTATACACAAATATACAAGTGTAAACACATGCACACACAAATATACATACATGCACATAAATATATATACATATACTTACAGACACACACAAATATACATACATGCACATAAATATATATACATATACTTACAGACACAAATATATGTACATACACACATAAACACATGTATATATACACATGCAAGACATAAACAGAAGTGCTTCAGCTGAAGAAAAAAATAAAAAACATAAGAATTCTTT
>NW_026382229.1:0-102 GCF_001194135.2 Octopus bimaculoides | reverse complement strand
TGTGTATATATATATGTGTGTGTATGTATATATATATATGTATGTATATACATGTGTATATATATGCGTATGTGTGTGTTTATATATATGTATATCTGTATA
>NW_026382228.1:228-476 GCF_001194135.2 Octopus bimaculoides | reverse complement strand
TGTGTGTGTGTGTGTGTGTGTGTGTGTGTGCGTGCGTGCGCGCGTACGTGCATGTGCGTATATGAATATGTGTGTATATATATCTATATAAAAAAATATATATACAAGTATATACATATATATATATATAGCAACGTTAAATCTCTGAACGAGGTATTAACAGTAACTGCACGACAAGGTGAAGTATATTTGCCACTTAAATGTGGCTGACCCCTAAGGGTGGATGTTACTGTTGCTTTTAGCCCCAG
>NW_026382228.1:0-218 GCF_001194135.2 Octopus bimaculoides | reverse complement strand
CACTTAAATGTGGCTGACCCCTAAGGGTGGATGTTACTGTTGCTTTTAGCCCCAGGAGAACATTTCCTCCAGCTGGCTTTTGACACACATCTGCGTCCTGTCTGTATTTGCAAAGGGAAGTCATCCTTCCCATATATATATAATGCATGCCCATCGATATGCACACAGACAGACAGACAGGCAGACAGACAGGCAGGCAGGCAGGCAGACAGACAGAC
>NW_026382227.1:2334-4757 GCF_001194135.2 Octopus bimaculoides | reverse complement strand
ACACTACGTAAAACATTAACGAAAAATGTGGCCCCCGTTTTAAAATAGATTATAATAAAGATTGGTTGGCATTAAGAAGGGCATCCAGCCATAGAAACCATACCATTTCAAACTGGAACCTGGTGCAGCTCTTTGGCTTGCCAGTTCCAGTCAAACCGTCTAACCCATACCAGCAGGGAAAGTGGACGTTAATTGATGACTATGATGATGATGATTAGTTATATCGAATTCTCTCTTTATGAATACGTTTGTGTGTAGTTAAGTGTCCGCTTTGAGTGAATGACTCACCACAGATATCACAGTGATATGGTTTCTCTCCTGTGTGAATGCGTTTGTGTCCAGTTAAGTTAGGTTTTTGGGAAAATGATTTACCACAGATGTCACAATGATACGGTTTCTCTCCTGTATGAGTTCGTTTGTGAGTAGTTAAGGGACCCTTTTGGTGGAAGGACTTCCCACAGATATCACAGTGATATGGCTTCTCTCCTGTGTGAATACGCCTGTGAGTAGTCAAGGGACCTTTTTGGTGGAATGATTTGCCACAAATATCACAGTGATATGGTTTCTCTCCTGTATGAATACGTTTATGAGTAATCAAGTGGTTGTTTAGAGAGAACGAAACACCACAGATATCACAGTGATATGGTTTCTCTCCTGTATGAATGCGTTTGTGTTTAGTCAAATGGTCCTTCAGAGAGAAGGATCTCCCACAGACATCACACTGATAGGTCTTCATTCCTGTATGAATGTGTCTGTGTTTTATTAATGTACTTCCATCTGAGAATGATTTACCACAGACATTACAATGATACGGTCTCTCACCTGTATGAATACGCTTGTGTACAGTTAAGTTGCTAGTTCCAGAGAATGATTTACCACAAATACTACAAAGGGATGGCTTCTCACCTGTATGAGTGTGTATGTGTCTTGTTAAGTCGGCATTTAGAGAAAACGATTTACCACAGATGTCACAGTGATACGGCCGCTCTCCCGTATGAACACGCCTGTGTATATTCAATTTACTTACCTGTGAGAACGATTTACCACAGATATTGCACCTATGTGGCTTCTCACCTGTATGAACGAGTTTATGAGTGACTAAAGTGTTCGGCTGTGAGAACGACTTTGCGCAGATATCACACTGATGTGGCTTCTCTCCCGTATGAATGCGTTTGTGAGTTGTCAAATGATAATTCTGGGAGAACGATTTACCGCAGATGTTGCAGCAAAAAGGCTTCTCTCCGGTATGAATACGTTTGTGAATAGATAAGGGGCTTTTTTGAGAGAATGATTTACCACAGACATCACAGTGATATGGCTTCTCTCCAGTGTGAATGCGTTTGTGAATAGCTAAGCTACTTGCCTGAGAGAATAACTTACCACAGACATCACAGTGATATGGCTTCTCTCTTGTATAAATACATTTGTGAATGCTAACTTTATTTTCATGAAGAAATCTTTTACAAATATCACAGTAATATGATGCTTTCCTTTCTATATCCTTTGGCATCTCATCGGAAAAATCAATCTCATTTGACTGTGTTTTACACGCAAACTCATTCTCATGCAAAACATACTCCATGTTTGCTCTCTCATCACAATATACAGACATTTTTCTTCTTTTTGTTTACATATATTAAATCCTTAACATTTTCTTCTGTTATATCTCCACCAACTGCAATCTTAATCAGGATTTCAAAAATGCTGCAAATTCCTTTGTAATGTTACAGTACGAGTCAGAAGAGGAAATTTGACCCTCTTGCAAGTTACTCGGAGACCCTGTCAGTGCAGGTGCTACTTAAAAAGGCATCCAGTCCACACTGTAAAGCGATTGGTGTTTGGAAGGACATCCAGCTGTAAAAACCATTCCCAAACTGACCTCGCCCATGCTTGGGCCACGTAAAAATTACTAAGTCCACTCTGCTGGGTGGTCAGTGTTAGGAAGGGCATCCAGCTGTAAAAATCCTACCAAAACAGTCACAGAAGTCTGGTGTAGGCTTCTGCCTGGTCAGCTCTGGTCAAACTGTCCCACCCATGCCAGCATGGAAAGCAGATGTTAAATGATGATGATGATGATGATGATATTCCAGACAGTGAAGTAGAGAAGCTTTATTAATTAGTCTCAGTCAAAACAAATATTTCACAGCAATTCTACCAAATTTTAGATAAAATGGTTGATAAATCCAAAGTCAAAATATCCTTCAACGCCATGCCATCTGGTATTCTGAAATAACAAAGAAATTGTATATACTTGAGAGGAATACTTAAAAAGTTATACATACATGCACACACACACACACACACACACACACACACAAGTAGCTTTCAATCATTTCACTCATTCAAAAGCCTGGATTTTACAAATATTTGAGGGGGTGCTGAAAAGTTCCTGGTTTTTTGGTAAAAGAAAATAGAGGCGTGGG
>NW_026382227.1:0-2101 GCF_001194135.2 Octopus bimaculoides | reverse complement strand
GGGGGGGGGGGGTCGGTTAATTATGATTTTATTCAAAATAATCCTCTCTCAGATTCACACACATTGCAGCGGACCCCTTCAGTTTTTCTAAGGTCTATAAAAGAACTTAAAGGGTTGGGCCCTCCAACCAGGCTTTTTTGCAATGCCCTTAAGGCCAGCTGCTCTGGTAATGATCACGTTCAGACGGTGCTGTTAGTGCTCCACTGGCACAGGTGCCAGTCATCGAATATGGTTCAATTACGATTTCGATTTATATATATATATATATATAATACAAATACAAGGGGTTAGGGACGGAATTCCCACCCTGACACCCTAGTGAAAATCGTGCGAGTGTTAATCTGAAAATTTACAAGAATTTTGTTTATTTCTCTTCGGTTTTACATTTCAAACCAGACCCACACTCATCGTATTTCTGTCCCAATTCCTTTTTCTATTCCCCCCACCCCCGCTTTTTTTTATCTAGAAAATGTGGGGTTTTGATCCGATCGGCATCATGCGTAAATATGAATGGAAGAGAAGAAGGAAATAGGGTGATCTTTCGGTACAATACCTAGAAACAAACGCATGTTGGAGTCTGATTTTGACGTTTCTAGGTATTGTACCGTAAGATCGGCCAAATAAAGACACCACAGAACGAATCACGTTTAAAAAGACACATACTAAACTAGAGAAAAGAAATAGGTTGCTAATAATTAAAATACCTTGAGAAGGGTAAATACGAAAGATGTTAAGAGCAGTTTGATCGGGAAACAAACAATTGAGATGAAATACAGCGAATGAATGGATACGTGGACACAGGAAGTAATGGATCGCAGTGAATGAATGGGACGTGACGGAAGGATGACGGAGGGGATGTACATGGGAGTTACTTCCCTTGTGGATGAAGTGTGTGGAAATGGTAAGGCCTGTGAGTCGGACGGAGAAGGAATTTGAGATTGCACTGGCTCCTAGGGTTTCTGGAAAATCCCGGACAGTGTGTGTGGGGGGGTCCTCGATTATCCCTAGAGGAGTTCCTGTGTTAGGAGGGCCACATCTCTATCATCTCTCTCCCCACCCACAATTCAAGAAGACTGAACCCAGGTGCGCGCTAGCGAGTCGTGACTAGTCGATCCTACGACTACCTAGCGCGACTGAGCGTCATGTGCAAAACATGTACGAGGGCTTTTTTTTCTAAACAAAGTAAATAATTTTTTTTAAACGAAGTAAATAAATTATACACTGTCTGTTTTTGGTAAAGAATCCATTAAAAAGTCTGTCTTTCAAAATCTACTGTTGTTCAATGGTATCAGTACAAGTAATTATCTTCTGCGTAACCCCAATTAAATTGGTGGACTTGGGGCACATCGTAGAAACAGATGAATCTATGATGTGCAAATAGAACGGAGGATGGGATAGAGAGGATTAAATTAGGGTTTTTAGTCTTTAGACCGTTCTTCTGAAACTGTTCTACCACTTATTGATAAATTTATTAAACCAGGGACGACTATATATTCTGATCGTTGGAGTGCATCGTACAATGGGATTACTGCAATAGATGCGACACCAAAAATACATCCTGGAAGAAAGTGAAACGACGTTTTATGAGTAAGGTGGGGAAGATTCAACAACAACAAAAAAACTATTTATTTTGATTACATGTGTTGCGCATACTTGCATTCGCGCTAGATGGTCGTTGTAGGATCGACTAGTCACGACTAGAGTGTGCGAGTGTGCGCACCTGGGTCCACTCTTCTTGAATAGTAGCTAAACATATATCCATCTATCGGGGGGGAATCTACTGTAGGCGACCTTTCGATACGAGTCCTAAATATCGGTTTTTTCCGTACAAAGTGTGTTCGGTGCGTGAAATTTAGTATCTAATATGAAAGAAAATCTGAAAAAGATATTAACGGAATGGTCACAACTGGAACGCTCTTCGCCGTAGACGAAGAGGATCAGATAAGTAAAAGCGAAAAGACTACCACGTTGTCTCCATTATTAATAATTGAAAATATAATAAAGCAGGGCCTTGTATATATATATACATAATAACATGGCGTATTCAGCAGCTGTCTCTGTGGCGCAATCGGTTAGCGCGTTCGGCTGTTAACCGAAAGGT
>NW_026382226.1:0-206 GCF_001194135.2 Octopus bimaculoides | reverse complement strand
TAATTTTGAAATCCGAGAGATATTGAGGAGGTTTGTTAAGAACTCTCTTACGCAGTTCGCTTAAAGTATCTTTTCTTAGAATTACCAACAATTGAGACTTGGCAAGCAATGTTTGTCACTTGAATTTTTGTGTAGTTTTGCCATATTGTTAACCAAATTAATGGGTTCAGTTCTTTTTGTCCCCATTCTTTTAGTTGTGGCATTGG
>NW_026382225.1:0-228 GCF_001194135.2 Octopus bimaculoides | reverse complement strand
TGTGTGTGTGTGTGCATGTGCGTGTGTGTGTGAATACACTGATATATACATAGATGCGTATTCTGGAATTGCACACACGCACACAAATACGTGTGTGTGTGAGTGAGTGTGTGTGCATTTGTGTGTATGTGTGTGTGTATGTGTTTGTGATTTCATAATGTATACATTGATACAGACATACATAAATACATACATACAAACACACATACATACATACATACATACATA
>NW_026382224.1:0-208 GCF_001194135.2 Octopus bimaculoides | reverse complement strand
GTCGACTTTGCCTTTCATCCTTTCGGGGTCGATGAAATAAGTACCAGTTAAACACTAGGGTCGATATAATCCATTATCCCCCCTCTCAAAATTTCAGGCCTTGTACCTTTAGCAGAAAGGATTAGGAGTGGCTGTGGTATGTAGCTTGCTTACGAACTACATGGTTCTGGGTTCAGCCCCACTGCGTGGCACCTTGGGCAAGTGTCTT
>NW_026382223.1:0-282 GCF_001194135.2 Octopus bimaculoides | reverse complement strand
TCTCTCCCTCTCTATCTGATATATTTTATGTTCAGAGATAAAGTAAAGCGCATTTGAAATATACATACTCTTTACTCTCTCTTCAAACATCTGATGCACGAGACCTTAAGTGATGTAAAACTGAGTCAAATAGTTATTAATTTCATTTGAGTCCAGCGAAATATGCTATTGCTTAGTGGGCTTATAATATTTTCTTTCGTTTATTCACTGATCCGTATAGTCTGATTTTTATTCTTTGACTTGTTTCAGTCATTTGACTGCTGCCATGCTGGAGCACCGCCT
>NW_026382222.1:0-362 GCF_001194135.2 Octopus bimaculoides | reverse complement strand
TAGATAGATATTACCGATATAATCGACTTCACTATATTACGGCATATGATTTTATCTATTTCGAAGGCAGGAAAGGCAAACTTATTTCGTGTCAGAAATCATAAACATAGAGCAATGATGTAATACGGTTCGCATTATCTTTTATTTATTATTAGATAATGAGACGCGTGTTTAACTATTTTCTTTGGGCGAAACTCAGATTACTCGATTGAATCCTTATTCTTTAAATAAGCAAAAGCTTAATTGCGGCAACAAAGTATAGTTTAGTATATCGATTACAGTAACTGGTTATCAATTTATCGACCATGGATGTATGAACGTTAAAGTTGGTAACGACACAATTTGAACACAGGACGTAGTAG
>NW_026382221.1:0-322 GCF_001194135.2 Octopus bimaculoides | reverse complement strand
CCAACCCATGCTAGCATGGAAAGCAGACGTTAAACGATGATGATTATTATAATATAATTAACGTCAGTTTTCTTTGAGTGGCTTTTTCTGTTTCGAAAAAATATGTCCCAAATTATTTCTTCCCCTAACGAGAGGAAATTATCAAATTTTTATAACAATAAAAGACAGATTAAATGCAGCAATATTAAAAATCAAAGATGCAATGTTAATAACGAATGTATAATTAATTCTGGTGATCTACAAGGGGAAACAATCCACATTAAATCCCATCCTAACCTGACGAATTCTAGTAAAGTAGTAAATAACCATCATACTGAATATA
>NW_026382220.1:0-225 GCF_001194135.2 Octopus bimaculoides | reverse complement strand
TATATATATATATATATACGTACACACACATATGCGCTTTCACACACCAGTATACAGTTACATATATATGTACACACACTCACATACACTCACACACACACATACACACATATATACGCACACGCACACATGCGTGTGTGTGTGTGTGTGTGTGTGTGTTGTCTGCATATGTGTGCTGTAACTCATCGTCTTTCCGTGTGTACGTGTGTTTGCTTTCGTGTTTTT
>NW_026382219.1:0-300 GCF_001194135.2 Octopus bimaculoides | reverse complement strand
TTCTTATACAACCACATGTAACTTATAATGTGTACGCATATGTAACAACTTGCATACGTTTGCATCAATATAAGTGGTTGGAAGTGTTATGATGGCCGAGAGGTTAAGGTGATTCGCTACCTAGGTTATGGGTTCAAATGAACTTTTAAACAGTATAATTTTTTATCCACTTTGGCTCAGTTCACTTGAGCTAGTCATGCATATGTGTGGGTGCGAGTGTGTGTGTGTGTGTCTGAGTGAGTATAATTATTATGTGAATGTGTTGTATGTGTATATAAATACATTTACATATTATTACAT
>NW_026382218.1:0-247 GCF_001194135.2 Octopus bimaculoides | reverse complement strand
CATGTAATACAACACAGCATTTGAATTGATAGGGCAGTACTTGTCAGCACAATCTTTTGGATTTCTCTGGGACATGATTCTCCTAGGATATTATCTAGATGTTTCTGATCTCACTTTCTCATCATATTTGGGGTATCCACTAAGACAGGAACAGTACTCGCTTTAAGACGCTACATTTTTTTGTAGTTCAATTTCCAGGTCCTTATTTTTATTATTATCATTATTATTATTATTATTATTATTATTA
>NW_026382217.1:0-335 GCF_001194135.2 Octopus bimaculoides | reverse complement strand
CACGGAGGCAAAGTGTCCGATGCCGGTAGCACGTAAAAAGCACCTTTCAAGTGTTGGGCCTCGCGGAGGCAATGATCGAGATATTTGGCATTATGTCGTGATTAAGAAGACCCATCAAGCTAGGTAAAATCACAGTCGTGGCAAATACTGGTGTCATGCGAATGGCACCTGTGCAGTGGTACGTAAAAGCACGCATTACACTCTCGGGGTGGTTGGCATTAGGAAGGACATCCAGCCGAATAAACCATGTCAAATCAGACCGGAGTTTGGTGCAGCCTTCCAGCTAGCGGATCTTTTTTAAAACGGGGGCCACAGTATTTTCTTAACGAAACACT
>NW_026382216.1:0-212 GCF_001194135.2 Octopus bimaculoides | reverse complement strand
CATACACCCACACATTTACTCACATATTTCGCAGAAAGCAGCTGAACTCCTTACGATAAGATTAATCAAATGCCCGACCAGTGAACAATATTAACTTGAACGTTATTGTGATGGTACCGTGATAAGAATTCCGAATGTTCTGTTACTGTGATGTTGCCTTCTTATGAAGAAGTGGTGTTGCAGAAAGTTAAATGTTCACCGACATAATGTCC
>NW_026382215.1:379-566 GCF_001194135.2 Octopus bimaculoides | reverse complement strand
TTCTACATTGTGTGAAGCTACATCCCCCTCTATTTCGTCAAAGGCTTTGAATAATAAGTGTCTAATAAGTGTCTATAATATATATATATGTGTATATATATACATATATATGTATATATATATGTGTATATATATACATATATATGTGTATATGTATACATATATATGTATATATATATGTGTATAT
>NW_026382215.1:0-102 GCF_001194135.2 Octopus bimaculoides | reverse complement strand
TATATATGTATATATATACATATATATGTATATATATGTGTATATATTTATAAGTGTATCATCATCATCGTTTAACGTCCGCTTTCCATGCTAGCATGGGTT
>NW_026382214.1:266-395 GCF_001194135.2 Octopus bimaculoides | reverse complement strand
GTATGTGTATGTGTGTGTATGTGTATATATGTGTATGTGTGTGTGTGTGTGTGTGTACACACATATATATATATGTATAATGCACATATATATGGATATGTGGATGTATGTATATGGGTATGTGTATGT
>NW_026382214.1:0-103 GCF_001194135.2 Octopus bimaculoides | reverse complement strand
TGTATGAGTCTATTTCTATTTATACATGTGTATATATAAATGGATACATACGAGTATGTGGGGACATGCACACATATGTGTATATTTGTATATGCGTGGGTAC
>NW_026382213.1:0-282 GCF_001194135.2 Octopus bimaculoides | reverse complement strand
CAAACACACATACATACAAACATATATATACACACACCAATGGAGGAATATCCAATATACTTTTGCTTATGTCTATATAAACCTGTTTATATACACCCAGTGATACAATATCCGTCTGTCGATCTCCCTTATGTGTCTATCATTCTTTACGGGTCTATAAAGGTATGATTGTCAGCTGTATCATGCACCTACTCCTGCGTCTTCTTATGCCAGCCTGTCTGTATGTCTGATCTGCGTGTATACATGTGTGTGTGTGTGTGTGTGTGTGTGTGTGTGTGTGTG
>NW_026382212.1:261-624 GCF_001194135.2 Octopus bimaculoides | reverse complement strand
ACATAAGTGTGTGTGTTAAGGATGTGATTCTTGCTTTAATGTTATACCAGTCATACTGACGGCAACATTCCCAAGGGATTTGCTATGCCTGCTATTGAACATCTTCATTACCAATGCCAAATATGTATGTGTATAAAAGTGTGCATTTATGTGTGTGTGTGTGGGTGGGTGGGTGTGGGTGTGGCACCAGGGATGAAGCCAGTGGTCATTCTACCAAAGTTCTCAGAGAATAAATAGTCAGTGGATAAGTGGTGTGCTAAGGTCATAAATACTCACACATTCACGCATGATTTAGCAAAGTTTTAAATTAACAAAAACATGAAAGAAAATTAACATAAATTAACATAAACATGAAAGAAAATT
>NW_026382212.1:121-251 GCF_001194135.2 Octopus bimaculoides | reverse complement strand
AACATGAAAGAAAATTACTGGAGAACTTCCATGTAATTCTTCCAAATCTTTCTGTTAAAACTATATTGAAACCATTTGTGGGGAATTTGTTTTTTTTATGACTGCAACTGGTCACACACCACAGGGTTTA
>NW_026382212.1:0-111 GCF_001194135.2 Octopus bimaculoides | reverse complement strand
GGAATTTGTTTTTTTTATGACTGCAACTGGTCACACACCACAGGGTTTAATGGAACCTACGGAAGTGGGTCAGCATTCTCACAGCGTTACCATGGGTGATGGTGATGCTAA
>NW_026382211.1:0-220 GCF_001194135.2 Octopus bimaculoides | reverse complement strand
ATGTATGTGTATGTATATGTATATATATGTATATGTATGTATATGTATATATACATGCATATGTATGTATATGTATGTTTGTATATATTTATATAAAATCAAAATAAGCAATAGGATATGAAGAAGTGATGCAGTATGACTGTTTCAAGTGGCTCCATTTAAATGAACACTGCAATCATTACATCAATTTAAATGCAGGGCTATCCTCAGCTTCATAAAT
>NW_026382210.1:0-306 GCF_001194135.2 Octopus bimaculoides | reverse complement strand
ATTTATATGTGTGTGTGTGTGTATGTGTGTGTGAGTGCGTACATGTGTGTGTGTATGAATGTGTATACATACGCATTCAGCTTAGATTTTATCCGCTTTGTGCTTTGATTTCAGCAAAGTTAATTATGGAAAGAGGATTACAGAAAGCAAGCTAGCCATGAAGCAAGACTTTGCTAATTAGAGCAAATTTTTAAAATGTCAATGTGATTAGCATTTGCAATATCAGTTTAATTATTTTCTCTGTATAGACATAATATACAGAATGTGAACTACTTACTGCAGGTAGCAACCAGGGGTCAGACATTG
>NW_026382209.1:0-313 GCF_001194135.2 Octopus bimaculoides | reverse complement strand
TATATATATATATATATATATATATACATACATGCATATATATATGTATTTAGGTGTGTGTGTGTGCATGCATTTATATGTATGTATACGTATACATCCATATCTATATACATACACATATTTAGAATTTATTAATAAGGGTAGAAATTGATATTAATCAATTAAAACCAGTGGTCTATCATATTAAAAAAAAATCCGAAGATTAAAATTATATTATATACAAAAATAAGAGGAATGACCTGCAAAAGTGGACTTCTATATGTTAGAAATAGATGCCGAATCATCTAACCATGAAAAAATATGTTCTCAGTAA
>NW_026382208.1:0-1027 GCF_001194135.2 Octopus bimaculoides | reverse complement strand
ATATATATATATATATATATATATATATATATACATCAATATACATGTGTAAGTACATATAGACATATGTATAGGTATAGATAGAGATACAGTTGTGCGAATATACATGCATCGATACAAAATATGCACTCACACCTATGCACACACATACACATATGCATATACATTCACGCATGCGTACGTATTCGCTACATTTAAAATCACAGCTTCAGATAAATATAAACACACAAATACGCACGCATGGGCACGCACACACAGATAGATAGATAGATAGATAGATAGATAGATAGATAGATAGATAGATAGATAGATAGACAGACAGATAGATAGATAGATAGATAGATAGATAGATAGATAGATAGATAGATAGATAGATAGATAGATAGATAGATAGATAGATAGATAGATAACATACGATTTAGATATAATTTTAGCAGGAGAAATACATTTATCCTCTTCCAAGTTAATTCATGAATTACGAATTCTACTCTCAATAATTTCGATATGAAAACAAATTCATCCGACACAGCTCACGTAACAGTTTTGGTAGACATATTTGTTTTAGAAATAAGAATTTTACTGACTTAGGCGGGAGGATTATATCGTGAGGATACACTTTTCACAACTATTAATTCATTTTCCTCGAACTGAGAACGATTTAAATTGTTTGAGTCGCTAACTTCCTCGATATTAATTTGATTCTAAATTGTGGCTCATATCACACTGTTCATGAACCAAATAAGAGGTTTACAGCATGGTTAAAACGATATAACCAGCACCAATCTAAAATAAATAATCTTGTTAAAAGTATCTTAATTAGAATATCGAATAATTTTTCCTCAAATAAGATTTTTTATGATTGGTGAATACCGTAGCAAAAATGCTCCAATGTCAAGTGATTACGACGATATTTTCAAAGCTTTTATTAAGTGGTGGGGTATAAAGTGATAGCTACATTTATAAAAGGATAACAATGCCTTCTACGAAATACTTTCTACATATATATATATATATATATATATATATA
>NW_026382207.1:0-217 GCF_001194135.2 Octopus bimaculoides | reverse complement strand
ATCATCATCATCATCATCATCATCATCATCATCATCATCATCTTCATCAATATCTTAATGACGAAATTGTTACATGTCATTGTCATCGTAAATTCCTTCTATAATGAAAGAACTACCATACTACAGATCCAGCAGAAAAGTGGCTATTGAATAGTCCATATGCAGTCTCGCTATGAAATACACCCCCAAGAATTCCTGTTTTGGCACATTGGGATGA
>NW_026382206.1:0-245 GCF_001194135.2 Octopus bimaculoides | reverse complement strand
ATAAATGTGTTAGTACATGCATAAATATATATGTTATATATAAACATATATAATATACATATAATGTGTGTGTGTGCGTGTGTTTGTGTGTATGCATGAATCAACTTCATACTAGAATATATTTTCTACGCATTTTTATTCTTGCTCACCATAAGTGCAACCTTGCATACATACATACATGCATATAGACATACATACATACATACATACATGCATACATGCATACACACACGCACTATATATAT
>NW_026382205.1:0-505 GCF_001194135.2 Octopus bimaculoides | reverse complement strand
AGTGTTTCGTTAAGAAAATACTGGTGCCCCCGTTTTGAACAAGATCCATTATTATTATTATTATTATTATTATTATTATTCGGAATGTCATGTCAAAAGTTTATCTTTTAATTCATGTGTTTATACTAAAAGATGACTTATCTCACAAAACACACACGACGAAAAATATAAAAAAGAAAAGTTTTAAATAACAGAAAGTAACAATGAGAGAAAGAGAGAGAGGGGGAGGGGAGAGGGGGGAGCGAAAGAGATGGATTGAGAAGTGCGAAAGAGAAAGAACATTACATTGAAATATATGATATATTACATATAATGATATTGGTCAACATGTGTTAAGAATTTATATATTTTTTCTGAATATATTTTCTATAAATGTTTCAAGTTCTCTAACTTTACAGAGAAATCATGTTTTGTGTGAAACATTGCTAAATCATAAACACTGCATTCAAGACAAACTTTGTTGTAGTAGTAGTAGTAGTAGTAGTAGTAGTAGTAGTAGTAGTAG
>NW_026382204.1:1074-3847 GCF_001194135.2 Octopus bimaculoides | reverse complement strand
TTTTTTTTAAAGTTAATTGTTAACTCTTTTGTTACCATATTCCTGAAATACATTGCCTTTGTTTCAATTAATTTTGAAAATAATGAAGAATTTGGTAAAATAATTTTGTCTTTAAGATGGTGTTTTGGAAATGAATTAACATGAAATTTTGACAGAAAATTTTAATTTAGATCACTTTAAAACAGGTAATTTGTTTAAAAAACTAGGTGGTCTTTGGTGGGTTGGTATCAAAATGTTGAAGGTACTTTTTTTTCATTTCTTCAAAATTAAACCACCATCATTTTACATTTGCTTTCCATGATAGCATCTGTTAGATGTTTTGACTGGATCTATTGGGTCAGATAACCATTACTTGCTCCACTGTCCTAGTTTTGGCATTATTTCTACAGCCAGATGCCCTTTCTCATGCCAATCATTTTGCAAAGTGTACTGTGATTAACTATTTTTTTTCTAAGTATGGATCTGAATCATTAGAATTTTATTTAGTGTTAAACTCTAAACAGACGTGTCTAAATAATATCTAGTTTGATACTAAATGAAATGTAAATAAAATTTAATTTGTAGGTAAAAAAAAATATTGATTATTTAGACACTATCTGAGAAATTTGCATAGATGTTTTGGTTTAAATTTGTTCGCATGTATCAAAAGTGTTGTAATGGAAAGAAAAATCTATAACACTTCAAAGTTTCTGTAAATTTCAAGACTAGTTATTCTGTGTGTAAAATGTTAGCTTAAAGCTAACAACCATTTGAAAAAGTTGAAAGAGCACAAGAAGTGTTTCCTATACTATTTTTATTCTGACTGCCATGAAAAAAGCACTCAGCACACTGTAAAATGGTTAGCTCTAGGAAGAGTGTCCAGCTGTAGAAGCTATGCCAAAACAGACATTGGAGCTCAACACAGTCTTCTGACATGTCAGATCCTGTTGAAATGTCCACTCTATACCAGTATGAAAAATGAGTGTTAAATGATGATGATGATGATGATGAACTAATTAAAGAATTCTGTAATTTAAATGTGAAAAATTGTCATCAAAAGGCTAATCTTGTATATCACGACTAAAAATTCTTCACTTTCAGTTAAATAAAACAATATCATCATCATCATCATCATCTGTCTACTTTCCATGCTGCCATAAACTGAACAGGTTGTTATGGTTTGAGTCAGTTCTTAACAGTTCCTTGTGTATACTTCCCAATTTTGTTTTGGTTTCTACAACTGGATATGCTTCTTTTCACCAACGAAAGAAAGTGGGTGTATTTTATAACACTGGTACTAGAGAGGTTTTGTTCCTAGCAAAACTAAATAAACGGTCTTCTCTATCTTATATTTTCTCTAGTCTATTGTCCACTGGCACCAGAAAGGTTTGTTTTTTTTTCTCTGGCAAACCTAAAGGTGGTTCCTTCTCTGCTTTATTTCCCTTCATTCCTTTTTTTCCTCTACACAGCTGGGTGTTTAGAAAGTGTCATTTTCTATTGATTCACTGTTTGTGCAGTCTGAGAAGGAGCTAAAGAATTCTCTTCACTCTCTACCACAACACTTTCCCCCTGCATCAGTCTTTATTCTAACTGCTCATAGGTCAACAGAACTTTATTAACAATTGATATTAATGCTCTTTGGGGATCCCCTTTTTGAGTATACAAACCTTTCTTTAACTGGCAGACTAAGTCGGAGTGTTAGACTCACAGACATACCAAAATTTGTTGATAGCATATTCTTGTATGCTTACATGGTAGTCTGATTTTGTTATAGCCCAGGTGTTCATGTAAAAAATATTTTGTCCCTTTTCATTACAGTATTTTATGATAGTTGAAATTTTGAACTAATCATGTATGAAATTTTAGTGTTTAACTCTTTTGATACCAGATTGCCTGAAACTGCTCGTGGTTGTACATTCTCAACTGTTTGAAGTGGTTCTAAATTGGAGCCTTCCACCAAAATTTCATGGTAATTTATGTTCCAAACACCAGCTTAATAATGACATTGTTGTTTTACTAAATTCTTTGCTATTTTCAAAATGAATTGGAACAGAAACAATGTATTGCAACAGAAATATGGTAACAATAGTTAAAAAGAGAAAAAAGAAGGCATGTATTAACCTTTGTTCTTAACTAGCAGGCTTTTAACTCTGTATTTCTGTGTGATTCAGCATTTTATTACATTTTATTACATAATTACCATACTAAACTTTTAGAATTGGTAGAATAACTATTAATAAGTGTTAAAAATTCCACATCTGAAAATTAAATGTTCATTTTTAGTTAAATATCTTTAGGCAAATATTTGATATTTATTTGAGGATCTTGGATGAAAATCTAGCTGATATATTAATTCCATCTGCCATTTATTTGTTGTGGCACTGTAGTGGATGGGACAATAAGTTCTTGATGAATATGTGGCTTGTTTTTCTCAGCTGTTATTATTTCATTTGAGGAAAGTGTATCACAACTGTTTACTTTGCCCTCTTATACATAAATAAAATTTAATGATCCTTTGTTCATTTGTTTAACATCTGTTTTATCATTCTAGCAAAGGTTAGGCAGGGAGTTATTTGAAGCAGAATTTTATGGCCAGATGTTCTCTCCTTTTATCAAGTAAGGGAGTTTTTATTCCACATTTCGGAAGTGGAGAACAACTGTTTATAATGTCAACAAGTAATGCCAACAACATTACGGTTTTGTTCATGTGCTGACACTTCATTTTGACTATGAAATTCACTCACAAAACATTTGTCGGCCTTCTGCTGTGGTAGAAAACGCTTACCAAAGTGCT
>NW_026382204.1:0-1064 GCF_001194135.2 Octopus bimaculoides | reverse complement strand
AAACATTTGTCGGCCTTCTGCTGTGGTAGAAAACGCTTACCAAAGTGCTGCTCATCAAGACTGAACCTGAAACAGTATGGTTGCAAAGTGAACTTCTTAACCACATACCCTTGCCTATCGCTATTTACAAATATTAAAATAGCAATTATATTTTAGTATTTTGGTTTCAGTATCTATTTATGTTTAAAAACTGATTAAAAATTGTAAATTCTTTGCTATTAAAATTCAGATGATTTAATAGACTTTGAATCTGTGAAATAGGCCCATGTAAAAGACGTGTCTGAAAAACAAAAGGCTTGATTAAATTAACTGATAGTTTGGTTGTAACAATCAAAAGTTAAGAGGTTGTAGTCTTTTTCTGTTATAGAGATTTATTTTACTGTAGATAATAGAATCTACAGTTTTGAATAGCTTTCATTCTCTGAATAATTTGTGCTGCCATGTTTAGTGTTTGAAGGATATTGCTTGGTTAGATTCCTATACATAACAACCACCATCCTATCTGTATTAATACATGTCTTAGCAATTCAACTTTGGCTTTCAGTGAGGTTTGGCTGCCATGTTTATTACCATGTACATGCCAGCATGGATCATGGACTTTAACCTGTTAGCATTCAAATTATTCTTTCGAATGTAATGCTTATTTATTCACATTGTTTTGTATTAATCATGCATTATCTAGTAGCTTTGAGAATATGATTATGTGATTGTATACTTTTAGAATGATATTGTCGGGTAGGTATGAGAGGCCAGATCTAGCTGGTTTAAACATAAAACAGGGAGAATATTAGGCTGGATATGGCCAGTTTAAATGCTAAAGGGTTAAATGATGATAATGATGATACATACCTGTTTGCTTCATTGTTGTTTTAATTTTAAAATTCTATGTATAGTGCAAAAATAGTGTTCTTGAAATTATGACACACTACTTTATCCATTTTGATACCAACATGCCTAAGGCTATCCTTGATTCTAGAGTACAAACTTCCAGTTTTAAACTAAGTTAAAATTTCTTGTTCAGGTAGATGGCCCTGCTCAGTATGTAGAAAAGGAGTAGGTAGTAA
>NW_026382203.1:0-213 GCF_001194135.2 Octopus bimaculoides | reverse complement strand
AACACTGGTGATGTTATATATTTAGAAGTTCGTTATCGGCAATTAAGTTAATATTTGTAAATCCGCAACACTTATTCTCAAATAAGGATATAGACACACCTTACTCAAACTGATATTTCTGAGAATGCATGAGTGAGATAGAACTCTCGAATATAATTTACTTCATCTAGTCAATATAGAATACAGACTGATGTACGCGCCTTCCCCATCATA
>NW_026382202.1:0-213 GCF_001194135.2 Octopus bimaculoides | reverse complement strand
TATATATATATATATATATATAATGTATGTATGTGTATGTATATATATATGTATGTATGTATGAATGTATATATGCATGTATATATATATATGTTTGTATGTATATATATCTGTGTATATATGTATATATATATATATGCATATGTATATATAAATATATGTATGTATGTATATATATATATTTATATGTATGTTTGTATATATATATATATA
>NW_026382201.1:0-218 GCF_001194135.2 Octopus bimaculoides | reverse complement strand
ATATATATATATATATATATACACACACATATATCGTTTACCAAATCCACTTACAAGGTTTTGGTCGGTCCGAGGCTATAGTAGAAGACACTTGCTCAAGGTGCTGTGCTGTGGGACTGAACCCGGAACCATGTGGTTGGTAAGCTTCTTGCCAACACAGCCACACCTGCGCCTATGTATATACATGGTGGTTGTCTACTCCTTAAACAGAGTTTGAC
>NW_026382200.1:0-643 GCF_001194135.2 Octopus bimaculoides | reverse complement strand
ATCAACTGCAACCCTCGACGTCGTAAGCGACGGAGTGCCAACAACAACAAACAATCTTTTACTTGTTTCAGTCACTAGACTGCGGCCATGCTGGGGTACCAATTTGAAAAATTTTTAGTCAAAATTAATCGACCCCAGTACTGTCTTTGTTCTTAAAACCTGGTACTTATTTTATCGCTCTGTTTTGCTGAACCGCTAGGATACGAGGACGAAATACGCCAACACCGGTCGTCACAAACACAGATACAATGACACGCACGCACACACATGCTGAAATTTATTAAATTTCTAAACAAATTAGTCGCACCTATTCTCTGCAGATTTGATGTGTACATAAGCAAATTGGCTGCTTGTTTCTCTGAGAGATTAGTCGAGTGATGAGACGCCAATAAAGGTCGAAACTCAATCATCGCTATTCATCTTATTTTTCCATTAACAGAGAAGTAGATACAATTGACATGTTTGTATGTCAAGTAACTTGATTTACATACGCAATGCTGGTGTTTCCTGCATTAATGTAAGATATGTAATGCAGGCTTAATATATATATATATATATATACATATATATATATATATATATATCGTGAAGTATATTTTTGCCACCTAAATGTGACTGACCCATATGGGACGATGCTACTGTA
>NW_026382199.1:0-312 GCF_001194135.2 Octopus bimaculoides | reverse complement strand
TTTCGAGCCTACGCTCTTCAACAGAAAGGAATAAGAGAAAATAAACGGAGAGAGAATAACAAAAGACTTGTGGACTTAGTCGTCATGTATATATGGTATATTTGCCACTTCAATGTGCCTAACCTTTAAGGGTTGATGCTACTAGAGCTTGTAGCCCCAGGAAGACATCTGCGCCAGCTGGCTATTGACACACTTTCTGTGCCCTATCAGTATTTGCAAAGGGACGTCATCCTTCCCATCTCCAGTTTGACGTGATACATAAAGACCCGAGTTTCTGGGTATTGACCCGTCATCAGCGTGTGACAACCACCG
>NW_026382198.1:0-1914 GCF_001194135.2 Octopus bimaculoides | reverse complement strand
CAGGACTTATTCTTTGTAAGCCTAGTACTTATTCTATCAGTCTCTTAGGCTGAACCGCTAAGTTACAGGGATATAAACACACTAGCATCAGTAGTCAGTCGATGGTAGACGGACAAAAATAGACACACAAACATATGTATATATATATACGATGGGCTTCCTTCAGTTTCCATCCACTCTTGTGCCTATATATATATATGCAACAAATTTCTTTGAGTTTCCATCTATCAAATCCACTCCAGCATCGGTTGTCAAGCGATGGTGGGGGGACAAACACAGACAAACATACATATATATATATATATACATATATACGACAGGCTTCTTTCAGTTTCCGTCTACCAAATCCACTCACAAGGCTTTGGTCGGCCCGAGGCTATAGTAGAAAACACATGCCCAAAGTGCCACTGAACCCGGAACCATGTGGTTGGGAAGCAAGCTACTTACCACACAGCCACACCTGCGCATACGTACATATATATATATATATATATATATATATATATATATATATGTATATATGTATGTATGTATGTATATATGTGTTGAGAGGTGATGACTTGCATACACACCCAACTGCTAGTTTTCCATAAAACAACCTTGGCTTAGATATGGCACATTGGAGAGAAAATTTGCAGGTGCAGTTGTTCTCATTAAAAATAACAGAAGACAGAGGCCATTGGCATACAGACATACATACACACAAACATACATACACACAAACATACATACATACAAACATACATACATACAAACATATATTGTCTCCTGAAAAAAACTTGCAGATGCAAGTGCTGCTCGTTGAAAACTCTGAAAGCCAGACACTAGTAAGCTTATGGGGTCACCAGGAGAGAATGTGCGCTGTCCCCTTTCACTGAGATGAGGCCCTGTTTGCTAGATCAACTGGTTACTAGGCTTCACTCAATATCCTTCTAGCCATTACTCCAGTAGCTTGCTTTCTCCTTTGTGGCTTGGATTACACCATCTTAATATACCACTATATATATATATATATATATTTCTTTATTGCCCACATGGGGCTAAACATAGAGGGGACAAACAAGAGAATTAAGTCGATTACATCGACCCCAGTGATTATTTAATCTTATTTAAACTACTTATTTAATTGACCTCGAAAGGATGAAAGGCAAAGTCGACCTCAGTGGAATTTGAACTCAGAACGTAACGGCAGACACGCAAATGGCCCAGTGGTTAGGGCAGTGGACTCGCGGTCGGAGGATCGCGGTATCGATTCCCAGACCAGGCATTGTGTGTGTTTATTGAGCGAAAACACCTAAAGTTCCACGAGGCTCCGGCAGGGGGTGGTGGCAACCCCTGTTGTACTCATTTGCCCCAACTTTCTCTCACTCTTTCTTCCTGTTTCTTGAGTAATGCTGCGATGGACTGGCATCCCGTCCAGCTGGGAGGGGGAACACATACGCCATAGAAACCCTGCCCATGAGCCTGGCTAGGCTTTAAAAGGGTGGAAGAAGAAGAAGAATATATATATATATATATATCTTTTACTATATTCCAAACATCATCTGAATATATCAATATAAAATAGACATATATTTTTTTTCTGCAAACATCATCTTATATACCAATATATTTATTTCTTTTAGGGCGGCAAACTAGCAGAATCATTGGAATGCCGGTCTCCCTTATATATACATATACAATAATCATTTGAGATCTCAGATATTTTTTCTGAATCTCCTTGATTCTTTTAATGTGCTTCTTCCCTGGTATTAAATTGATATTAATTAATATCCAATTTTTTTACCCTACTGTTTTAAATTAATTAACCATAACCACATTCTCTCAAAGTTGGTATATTCGATGCGGAAACTATTTTCTGCAGAGATATTTCCGGATTTAGCGCACCAAAACGAAGACTTTTGAATCTTACCA
>NW_026382197.1:0-290 GCF_001194135.2 Octopus bimaculoides | reverse complement strand
AGGTGGTGGTGGTGGTGGTGGCAATGGTGGTGGTTTTGGTGGTAATGATAAGGAGTACAATGATGATACAATATGCAGCAAACACATACACATGCATACTTACACACACACACACACACACACACTTTCTCACTCATACACATACTCTTACTCACTAACTCTCCCTTAGACACAAACATACACAAAGCATGCAACCACACATCCATACAGCTGCAAAGGCGCACTAAAGATTTTATGATCTTGTTTACAAAATTGAACTGTTAAATATTTAACAGGTTCCACAAAATGTG
>NW_026382196.1:0-282 GCF_001194135.2 Octopus bimaculoides | reverse complement strand
TGTGTGTGTGTGTGTGTGTGTGTGTGTGTGTGTGTGTGTGTGCATAAGTCGTAGTTCTACAGGATGGTCATAAATTATCTTTACTACAACTTTCACAATCTATTGTATTGTATTGTCTCGATGTGTTGCATGCATCCAATGGTGCCCACTCGGATGTGCTCTAGTAGTTTCTAATAAAACTTTATTCGTTTGCCTTTGTTTTCCAATAAACTCTGCTGAGTTATCCTTCTTTTTCTGAATTTTTCAAATTCTAAAGGTAAATTTATGGTCATCCTGTAATTT
>NW_026382195.1:0-378 GCF_001194135.2 Octopus bimaculoides | reverse complement strand
CATCGTCGTTTAACGTCCGCTTTCCATGCTAGCATGGGTTGGAAGATTTGTATGAGGACTGGCGAACCGGATGGCTGCACCAGGCTCCAATCTGATCAGGCAGAGTTTCTACAGCTGGATGCCCTTCCTAACGCCAACCACTCTGAGAGTGTAGTGGGTGCTTTTATGTGCCACCTGCACAGGAGTCAATCTAGTGGCACTGGCTACGACCTCACTTGAACATTTTGTTTACGTGCCACCAGCACAAGTGCCAGTAACGATCACGCTCAAATGGTGCTTTTTACGTCCCACCGGCACGGAAGCCAGACAGCTGCTCTGGTAGTGATTCCGCTCAGATGGTGTTGTTAGCGCTCCACTGGCACGGGTGCCAGTCATCGA
>NW_026382194.1:0-207 GCF_001194135.2 Octopus bimaculoides | reverse complement strand
GTATGTATTCTTTTATGTGTCTCTAAATGACTATTACAGGTAAAACATTTCCCACATATTTCACAGTGTAAGAGTTTTTCTCCTGTATGTATTCTTTTATGTGTCTCTAAATGACTATTACAGGTAAAACATTTACCACATGTTTCACAGTGGAAGGGTTTTTCTCCCGTATGTCTTCTTTCATGTGTCTTTAACGCACTATTACAG
>NW_026382193.1:0-272 GCF_001194135.2 Octopus bimaculoides | reverse complement strand
CATTAAGATTGTTGAAAAGCAAGGGAACTCCATCAGATCACAACTATGTAGGTTTTATACCACGTGTTCGCCCTGTTGAGAATACCATATGTACCAATGATAACTGCACGGTATGTAGGATTAGCCCTGGCATTAACTGCAGAAATAGAAATGTAGTTTACAGCATAAAATGCATGGAAGGTGCTTGTAAAGACCTGAATATAACATATATAGGTGAAACAACTAGGAGCATTGCGGAACGGCTAAACGAACATATGAGACAATATGACGAC
>NW_026382192.1:0-512 GCF_001194135.2 Octopus bimaculoides | reverse complement strand
CCACTGTCCTATATCACATTGCTATTCTTTTCTTGCAATTCGTGTCCTGAACTTTTGCCTGGACAAACTAATCCATGTCACTTTCCCTACGGATTCAGTTAAAAGTACAGTATCTAAATGCGCTCATTTGGACTTCATTAAACTTCTACTTCTTCAGCTGACCTGAACACAGAGCTACCATGGTATTGAGAGCAGTTACTATTATATACAGAAGATCCATGTAACCGAAAGCAGCTATATTGATAAGTATATAGTTAAGTGCGTAAATTAGTTTATGTTGTGAACCAAAAGAATTTTTACTCAATTAATATTATACATAAATATTTTATTATACACATATATGTGGGGTGAAGCTGTTTGATAAAAGGAGGACTGAGGATTTGATGGGAATGCTGAGGCTGGAGGAATTGATGAAATGGTTGGCAAGGGTGAATGGAGTGAGGTGGTATGGGCATGTTCTGTGGAGGGTGATTGCATTTGAGGTAAATGGAGTGCAAAAGCAAGGTAGACTG
>NW_026382191.1:0-381 GCF_001194135.2 Octopus bimaculoides | reverse complement strand
ATATACATATATACATATACATATACATATATACACACATATACTAATATGTATATGTATGTATGTAAACACATCTTACGGGAAATTAATTATAATTACCATTAGATAAAAGGGGAAGGATTAATGACCATTAACACCGAGGTATCTACTTCGATATGTTCAACTGGCGGCAATATTTGGGAAGAAGCACTTTTATATTTCTCTTCTGTGAACTTATCTCAGTTGATATCTCAGTATATGTGCATACGCACATGCACACATGCATTCATATGAATGTATATATGTGTGAGTGTATGCATTTTTCTGCATGTGTCTGCATAAACCTATATAGATTTATGTATATGTCTGTGCCTGCATGTGCGCTTGCATGTGTGTAGGTAT
>NW_026382190.1:0-221 GCF_001194135.2 Octopus bimaculoides | reverse complement strand
TTAGGAATTTTTTCCCATTCTTCTTGACAAATTTTCTCCAAATTTGGAATGCACGTTGGGGCTCTTGAATGAATTTTAAGTTTCAAATAACGCCACAAATTTTCAATGGGGTTCAAGTCTGGTGACTTGCTTGGCCATTCTAATAAGTATATATTGTGACTGACAACCCATTTTTTTGGTAAACTTCGCCGTGTGCTTAGGGTCGTTATCCTGTTGTAAAA
>NW_026382189.1:0-228 GCF_001194135.2 Octopus bimaculoides | reverse complement strand
CCAACACTATCCCCACTCTGCAAAATCCCAAGATATTTTAGCTAAATTGTCTAGCAGAGAAGTTTTAGCGGGAGATGAAAAGAGCCAGACAGATTTGGTTCGTGTGGTTAGCGACTTGAAATGATTGGGCTGAGAGAGGAAGACTTCTGTAGAGCATATAACAAACCTTTGTCTTTTTGTTTTGGGGGTCTCTGTGAGGTTCTTATATTTTTTCTTTCTTTCTTTCTT
>NW_026382188.1:0-322 GCF_001194135.2 Octopus bimaculoides | reverse complement strand
TGCGTGTGTGCGTGTGTGTGTGTGTGCGTGTGTGTGTGTGTGTGTGTAATCCATTAGCACACAAGTAGATAGGAGAGATTAGATCAGCAAATCTTAGTTTATTTTATATATTATTTTTTCCTTTTATTTCTTTGCTTCATTGTTTTAGTTTCCTTATCATCCTCTTCGTCCAAATATCTATGTATCGATTATGTAGTCACACCAGATCGATTGCTGATGGTAAATCTATTTACGGATTCCTCGCTGCGTTGTTGTTGCTGTTGCTGGTGTTACTGCTACTGCTGCTGCAGCTCTTGTTGCTTTTTACCGTTGTTATTGTTGT
>NW_026382187.1:0-427 GCF_001194135.2 Octopus bimaculoides | reverse complement strand
ACACACACACACACACACACACACACACACACACACATATAATATAATAACTTGACACCTGTACCTCTTTGTTACTCGCTTATATTTTATTCACCTATCCTGGAATCTACACTTCGCAAATATTATAGAGAGTATTTTTAATATGAAATACATGTTTGAATAACTAAGAGCGGATTTCTTCACTCAGCTGGGTCTTACTATCTGCATACACTGCAAGAATATCATGTGGCCGGCATTTATGCACTAAGTCTGACATTTACTTAATACTGTTGAGTATAGTATGCTTGTTACTCAGACCTAACAAGGTGCCTCAATTTAAGCACCTAATTCAACTGAGTCTTATTTGTATTTTAATTCGTCAACAGTAAATATATATATGTATATATATATGTTTGTGTGTGTGTATATATATATATATATATATATA
>NW_026382186.1:0-286 GCF_001194135.2 Octopus bimaculoides | reverse complement strand
ATAGATATGTATATTTATGTATATATGTGTGTATATATGTATGTCTGCGCATGTGTGCATGTATGTATATGTGTGTATGTGCATATATATGCGTATTATGTATACGCATTTGTATGTGCATATATGTATGTGTATATGTATATATATATATGTGTGTGTGTGTATATATGTGTGTATATAACTTATTGTTAATGCAGGTATATGTATATGTATGTGTGTCTATATATATGTATATATATGTATATAAATGTGTATATGTATGTATTATGTATGTATATATGTATAT
>NW_026382183.1:0-302 GCF_001194135.2 Octopus bimaculoides | reverse complement strand
CTGCATTTGTAGCATACTGGTTGCCTTCCCTCCACCACGATCCGTAAACGTGTGTCATCGGGAAGTATTAATTACTCAGCAATGTTATGCAGGTCCGGTAGGGTAATGTGGGCTAGAATTTCTACCCCAAAACCCCACCATTCGATTTCTCTCGACCTCTCCACTTTAATGATATCCACATTGTCTTTGCATTTATATATTCCCGCTGACACCAACCATTCCAGATTTTCGGCCCATCACTCTGCTAAACGTAGAGTTGAAGATTTTGGCCAAAGTGTTATGGAAAAGATTGGCGCGTGTCG
>NW_026382182.1:0-343 GCF_001194135.2 Octopus bimaculoides | reverse complement strand
GGGGGGGGGCATTTACCGTTTTTGTCATCTCTTAGAATGCGTTCGAATCTTGTTTTCGCTCCTTTGTACATTTTGATTCTATCGTACTGTGTATCCAGAACGTTGCATTCGGAATATGTATTGCTGGATGTGTCGTCCTTCTTGTTGTTGGCATAGTGGGGATACATTCCTCATTACTCTGCCAAAAGGATGTTGATCTTGGTAGTATTTGACATCGCTGAGTCACTACGGATTACCAGTGGGTTAGCCATAGGTTTACAATAGTGTGAGTGGAGTAAACAGGGTTTAGCAGTTCCGTTAATCATAGTATTTTCTAACCACAGCTCAGTATCTAGGACAGGTA
>NW_026382181.1:0-395 GCF_001194135.2 Octopus bimaculoides | reverse complement strand
AAAGTGTAGGTGGTTAGCTGTGGACTCGAACTCACATCTCCGTGATTACGAGTCACGATGCTCGACTGATTAAGCTAAACTCCCACACTACAAATTCCTCTGCAAATTTAAGATGTATAGAAATCTCACTTTATGAGACGCTATCATATGTTAAATTCAGATTACGACAAACGTAAACAAACAAACGAAGTTTGCTTTTAGAGGCGTTGAGATGTCTTAGAAAGTTAAAGAAGTGATTTTAAATTCTCAATTACATGATAATGCTAATAATATAGCCTGAACAGGATAAACTACCCCTATTTTGCAGAAAAAAGTATAGGTGGCTAGCTGTGGACTCGAACTCAAGAGAATTTAAAATCACTTCTTTAACTTTCTAAGACATCTCAACGCCTCTA
>NW_026382180.1:0-228 GCF_001194135.2 Octopus bimaculoides | reverse complement strand
GTGTATATTATTTATATAAACTGTTTTCTCCCCATCTTGTTTTCCCCTTTACCGTATTCTATCTGTCCTTCTCTCTCTCCCCTCTTTCTCTTTTTCTCTCTCCCGTTGCTCACACGTGACCACCGTCCATTTTATTTTCTTCACGTGATCGTCTTTCTTTTCCTTCAGGACTGGACGTATTCTATCTTTCTTTTCCTTCAGGACTGGGCGTATTCTATCTCTCTTTTC
>NW_026382179.1:1458-2272 GCF_001194135.2 Octopus bimaculoides | reverse complement strand
AAAAAAAAAAAAAAAAAAATTAACATTACAACTTTCCACTGAATAGATACTGTAGAAATTATTTAAAAGGTCTACTTTCAACCAAAATACCTGCAAAAAATTTCCAGTACACATTCCTACTATCACTCAAACACACACACACATGCGTGCACATATGTGCAGGCTGAAACTTTGAAGTCACTGTCAACACTATTCTTGTTAAAAAATAATAAATATGCACTCTACAAAAAGTATTGTTTAATGTCAAATTGTTTTTATTATAACTCAACAAAAAAAAACAAACATTGTTATAATACACACACATGTGCACGCATGCATGCACACACACACACACACACTATTTGAACCAATGTCCTGTTATTCTGGAATTTCGCAGCCACTTCTTCAGAGGAGTTAGACTGGGACAGTTTGATTTCTTGAAGAAGCAGCTGCATGCTGTGGCTGATTGATGATATAATTCTCTTACATCTTGTATAATGGTGCATTGATATAAGAATTATTGAAACAGACACAGGAATGAAAATAACAAGATACGTGAATACCCGTCAAAGTGTAAGTATCTTGAGAGAAAAGCTGAACATTAGAAGCATCAGTTGTGGCGTGCAAGAGAGACGATTGCGCTGGTATGGACATGTGGTGAGAATGGAGGAGGATAGCTGCGTGAAAAAGTGCCACACCCTAACAGTTGAGGGAACCCGTGGAAGAGGTAGGCCCAGGAAGACCTGGGCTGAGGTGGTGAGGCAAGACCTTCGTACATTGGGCCTCACCGAGGCGATGACTACGGACCGAGACCTTTGGAAATGGGCTGTGCGTG
>NW_026382179.1:0-495 GCF_001194135.2 Octopus bimaculoides | reverse complement strand
AATGCAATAAATATTGAACTATAATACAATTGACTAATTGTATGCTCACACAACATACGACATGATAATGTGTGTTTTGTATGTGTATATGTGTCTGTGTGTGTGCGTATGTGTGTGTGTCTATGTGTATATGCATATGTATGTATGTGTGTATATATATATATGTGTGTGTGCATATATATATCTTATTCTGTCTGAGGAGAATCATTCCCTTTTAGTGCCTTATTATTTAACACACTCACAGGTTCAATAGCCACTTGTTTACTTATTTATTTTTTCTAAAATTTTTGTTGCATCTTGCAACCTTTTCAATAGTCGTTGACTCTGTCCGTTATCAGAAATGCATTCTTTTTACTTGCTTATTTGTGTGTTTGTATGTGTGTATGTGTGTGTGCCACTTTTGTCCATATTACCTATGTACCCATCTATCAGTTTACTTACATATCTATTTACCTACACACACACACACACACACACATATATATATATATATAT
>NW_026382178.1:0-229 GCF_001194135.2 Octopus bimaculoides | reverse complement strand
TGTGTGTGTGTGTGTATATATATATATATGTGTGTGTGTGTATATGTATAAATATTTATATGTATATATATATATGTTGACCTTAGAGTCCCCCTTAGTGTGAGGCATTAATGTATAGTAATGCCCTTATATAAATAAATATATTTTGGGGAATAAATGATGGATTTTTCCCTTAAGAGTTTTTTCACGCTAGCTACTTGATAAATTCTTATGAAAGACTTTATCCTAT
>NW_026382177.1:0-337 GCF_001194135.2 Octopus bimaculoides | reverse complement strand
ATTTTATGGAATGATGATGCCGAAGTAACACACGCGTGGTCCATTGGTGGGATATAAGCAACAACAACAATTGTAATTTAAGTTTCTACCCCCACCTCAATCAAGCGAAGCCCTGTGTGTGTGCGTAAGAAAAATATTTTCCAACCATTAAAATGAATTATCATTTACAGACCTCTTTTTTTTTTAATCACTGTGGGAAAATGCCAGCAATGACCTGACTCTCCAATATTTTAAATTATAAAGAGAAATAATCGGGGACGGGGAGTGGGGTTGCAAATTTTTTTTTATTTTTTTTATAGCATTTAAATGTATTTATGGGTGAAAAAATTTTGAAAAA
>NW_026382176.1:0-520 GCF_001194135.2 Octopus bimaculoides | reverse complement strand
CGTGCACCTCTGCATACATATGTATTCCTCCGTAGAACAACTTAACATGACGTCTTGGCACCGAAACCAATCCAGATCAGTCCATTTTTGACATTGAGGGGTGAAATGTGTTGACAAACAACCCTCACCTTCTTTCTTCATATAATGACTGTTTTATTGTTACCCTCACAAGCGCTTCCACTCCATTCACTCTCACCCTCTCTCTCTCTCTCTCTCTTTAGTTCTACTCCACCCATTCCATAACCTACACTGCTCTAGATTTTTTTTCTCGCTCTCTCACTCTCCCCCTCTCTCTTTCTCTATCTCTCACCACCTTTTCTTTCTGTCTTTCTTTCTTTCCTTCTTTCTTTCTTACCGGTTCTCGCTTTTCTCCTTCTCTTCTGTCTTTCTGTTTCATCGCGTCTTCTCTCCCCTGCTCTGTCTGCTCACACCTATTTCTCTTCCTCTCTTTCGCCTTCTCTCTCTCCCCCTCTCACTCTATATATAGGTATATATTATAAGCGTGTATGTGTTGTATATA
>NW_026382175.1:0-239 GCF_001194135.2 Octopus bimaculoides | reverse complement strand
CAGAGGTATATATATTCCATCTTGCAATAGATTTTTGCTTGTTTACTTTACTTGACTTGACTTGGCTTGGACATCCTTCAAGTAAACAAGCAAAAATCTATTGCAAGATGGAATATATATACCTCTGCTACCTATGCTATATCAACTCTCGTTCCAACATAAATTTCCGGATTAATTTGCACGAATTTTTAAACGGATATTTACCACTGGAATGAAACTACACTTCAAGTACTGTTCTC
>NW_026382174.1:0-279 GCF_001194135.2 Octopus bimaculoides | reverse complement strand
CTATCTACATATGTATATGCGTGTGTTTATGTAAATCATCCCCATGATCATTATTTGACATCCATTTTCCATGCTGCATGTGTTAGATGGTCCAACAGGATCTAATGGGCTAGAGGGCTGTGTTAGGCTCCAACATAGAAACCAGCTTTGACATGGTTTCTTGAAGTAAGAAAGAGGGACAAGTGCAGGTGTCTTGCTGATGGCTTGCGCATCATATATGTTAAATGATGATGGAGTGGCTGTGTGGTAAGTAGCTTGCTTACCAACCACATGGTTCTG
>NW_026382173.1:0-238 GCF_001194135.2 Octopus bimaculoides | reverse complement strand
ATATATATATATATATATAGATATGTATATATACACATATACGTGTGTGTGTGTGTCTCTCTCTCTCTATATATATATATGTATACATATGCACATATATATATATGTACATATATATATGTATATATATGTGTATGTGTGTGATACATATTATTTATATATACACTACATATAGCTATATTTTATATAGATGAAGGTATAGAAGGATAAATGTATATATATATATATATATATATAT
>NW_026382172.1:0-592 GCF_001194135.2 Octopus bimaculoides | reverse complement strand
CAGCTGTTTTGGCCTAGCGTTGGCATGCCCCATTCTATCTCTATAGCTCCCGAGGACGACAGAGGACGGAGAAGAAGAAGAAGAAGAAGAATTTGTAATTATCAATGTTGTTATCGTTCAGTTTGGCATTCAATGTGTAAGTGTTCAATACTAATGAGAAAGAAAAAGTTTTTTCTTCCACCGGGGTCTGAGGACTTCAGGCAGAAAGAAGTTCTCTTAGAATCTTGGTATTTCTGATTGATGGAGAATTTTTGTATAAATTTTTTTGCATAATGATCGTGTTACTCATGTTCTGGTTGCTACTTTTGCTGGTCTCGGTGCAGTTGTTGTTGTAATTGATATGAAGACGATGATGACGATGACGACGACGACGACGATGGCGACGATGATGGCGACAATTATAGATGTGGTGTTGGTGGTAGTGGTAGTGATGGAGCTGGTGGTAGTCGTTGCCGCGGCCATTTTTCTGGAGGCGGAGAACGACGACGATGACGATGGCAATGCTAGCGACGATTATAATAGTGCAACGGCTGGGCGTCGTCGTCGTCGTCTTGATGATGATGATGATGATGATGATGATGATGATGGTGGT
>NW_026382171.1:0-239 GCF_001194135.2 Octopus bimaculoides | reverse complement strand
TGTATGGCTGGCTTTCGTCTAATTCTCTTATTTCATTGGCTTTATCTAGTTTGATGTTGCTACTCTTAACTAGTTTTCCTCTTTTCAGAGTTACTTTGGCACATTTTTCTAATCCAAATTTCATATCTACTTCCTTGGTAAATCCATGTACTGTCTGTAGTAGTGTTTCCAGATCTTTATCATTTCTAACGTATAATTTTAGGTCATCCATATATAAAAGGTGGCTGATTGTTTTGCCG
>NW_026382170.1:0-574 GCF_001194135.2 Octopus bimaculoides | reverse complement strand
TATATATATATATATATACGACTGGCTTCTTTCAATTTCCATCTACCAGATCCACTTGCAATGCTTTGGTTGGCCTGAGGCTATAGTAGAAGACACTTGCCTAAGTTGGCATGCTGTGGGACTGAACTCAGAACCATGTGGTTGGTAAGCAAGCTACTTACTACACAACCACTCCTGTGCCTATAGCCACTCCTGCACCATTCTCCTGAAACAGTTGTTATAAACACAATTTGTGCTTGCTTTTTATACCTATACCACACCGAGGACTCACCCTTGAATTGGATCTATGGTTTAAATTGAATTTGGTGCTTGCATATTTACAGTATCCAACCGACACCTGATGTCTTCCATGTTGTTCTTTCACTGTGTGCTCTGTTATCATATCTAGCCATTTCTGGCATCCTATGACTTGATGTGCCTTGATTATAGATTATACACATTTATAGGAGAAGGAGTGGCTGTGTGAATAGGTGCAGGAATGGCTGTGTGGAAAGTAGCTTGCTTACCAATCACATGGCACCTTTTATTATAGCCTCGGGCCGACCAAAGCCTTGTGAGTAGATTTGGTAGACGG
>NW_026382169.1:0-299 GCF_001194135.2 Octopus bimaculoides | reverse complement strand
ATGCATACACTTACAGTTAAATATGTGCACTCATAAATACACACATAAACACACGAACATGCACGTACACATATACTTGCATAATTTCGTTACACACTGCAGCGGTTTTCGAATCCGTTATCTCGTCAGTCCAAATCCCACCGATTCCTCAAGTTTTCCTATGATGTCATACTGTTTGACTTTACTTATGTTGCACTTTAAACGCATTTTATTTTCATTTATGGTGTGACACATATACATTCACACACAAGTGTAAATATAAATGCGTATTTTTATATATATATTCATATATATATATA
>NW_026382168.1:251-373 GCF_001194135.2 Octopus bimaculoides | reverse complement strand
ATCCCATTCTATAGCGCTCTACTGCTTTCTCTCTGTCTTTCTTTCTCTCTCTCTCTCTCTTTCTTTCTGTCTCTCTTTCTTTATCTCTCTCTCTCTCTCTCTCTCTCTCTCTCTCTCTCTCT
>NW_026382168.1:0-207 GCF_001194135.2 Octopus bimaculoides | reverse complement strand
TCTCTCTCTCTCTCTCTCTCTCTCTCTCTCTCTCTCTCTCTCTCTCTCTCTCTCTCTCTCTCTCTCTCTCTCTCTATCTCTCTGCATTCTCATACCACCTCCGGAGCTGTATGTGATTGGTTTTTAATATCTGTCAATGTAAATGTGTGTGTGTGCGTGTGTATTTATGTGGCCTTATGTGTGTGTGTGTGTGTGTGTGTGTGTGTG
>NW_026382167.1:0-296 GCF_001194135.2 Octopus bimaculoides | reverse complement strand
CACACACATACATACATACATACACACATACACACACACGCACATACATACATACATACATACACACATACACACACATGCATGCTCCTCGATTTTCTTCCTCTTGTTGTCGCTATTCTTGTATTTCTGTTCTTTCCGTTGTTCTTACAATTGTTTTTCACGTGTTTCTTGTTCCACACTGACATCTTTGATTAAGTTGTTGCTATCAATACTGTCGTTGTCGTTGTTGTTGTTGTTTTATCTTTCGCTTGTTGTAACCGTGCTTCATTTTCCTATTGTCAACTCCAAATTATGTC
>NW_026382166.1:0-359 GCF_001194135.2 Octopus bimaculoides | reverse complement strand
CGCCTCAGTAGCGACAAGCATTTCAAGATGACTGATACAATTTGGATTGCAAGTTTTATGGCAGATTATCTTACATATGCACGTTGGTGTTGTATCATACCAGCATGACATATGCATACATTTGTGCATAATGAACATTTAAAGAAGCAATGAAAAACTAATGCAACGGTATTGACGTTAATCTCGTTTTTAGGAAATTTTCTTTTCATTTCAGCATGCCTATAGTTCCGGGTTCAGTTCCACATTGCGTAATACCTTCGACAAGTGTCTTGTGTTATAGACTCGATCCGACCAAAGCCTTGTAAGTGGATTTGGTAGACAGAAACAGAAAGATGCTCGTCGTATATATATATATATAT
>NW_026382165.1:0-476 GCF_001194135.2 Octopus bimaculoides | reverse complement strand
AGAAATAGCAGTCAAAGAACTACTGATTCCAAACTACAAATTTTCTCTTGTATATTTTACATATATGGATAGATAGGTTGATAGATACAAACATACATGCTTAGAGACAAACTGACATACAGACATACATACAGACATAGATACATACACACACATACACACACACATACACACATACATACATGCTTAAATACATACATGGATAGATAGATAGATAGATAGATAGATAGATAGATAGATAGATAGATAACAAGTCACATCTTAACTGGTCCTCCGTCGGTTACGACAATGTGGGTTTCACTTCATCCGATCACCGGAACAGCCTGTTTGTGCAATTAACGTGCAAGTGGCTGAGCACTCCACAGACACGTGTATCCTTAACGTAGTTCCCAGGGAGATTCAGCGTGATACAGAATGTAACAAAGTTGGCCCTTTGAAATACAGGTACGACTCATTTTTGCCAGCTGAGTGGACTG
>NW_026382164.1:0-863 GCF_001194135.2 Octopus bimaculoides | reverse complement strand
AACACCAAAAATACCAACAACAACGTAAACACCAATACCAATAATATTAAAAGGACGATTAAGGCTAACAATGAGACGAAGCAGAAATACAATAACCACCTGAACAGAACCAACATTAAGCAATACAACGATAAGTTTAGCATAAATTACAGGGAAACCCAGAAGACTAAAAGAAACCATATATCGGGCCCACAAATACCTGACAATACTAACAGGGAAAACAATGAAAAGACGCATATCAAAAATAAATCCAAATATAGAAATAAATTAGATAGCCGTAAAGAAAAATTCACCAGCCTTCCCAGTTATGATGGCAGCTTCTATACCAGATATGGCCAAGAACAATAAGGATACGATTTGGCTAATCATTCCCTATAACATGGGCCTCAAATCCAACATAGTCCGCTCACTAGTGAACATAATAGATAAACACCTCAATGTGAACAATAAATACGCAGAAATATTTAAGAACAAAATAAGAATAGGCCACAGCCTGACATGCAACTTAGCTACCATAATAGCATCTTTTAATAATAAGAAATTAGACGCATTGTATGCAGCTAGAAACATCACGAACAACCAAATCAACAAACCTCTAAATAATAGAACTAACTCCAACCCTAGTCCAACACCCCTTACTAGGAGGGACGCACACCGAAAAAAACAATAGGGCCACACAACAACACACATACATAGACACCCCTTATAACCTATGTGGCTGTAGAGATAGGAACAAATGTAATTTCTCCAATAGATGCAAGACAGAAAATATAGTTTACCAATGTGATGTACAAACAAACAGCCACACTAAACCTTACATTGGTGCAACGAAAAACCAAATACGCTTAAGATATAACGAGCAC
>NW_026382163.1:0-248 GCF_001194135.2 Octopus bimaculoides | reverse complement strand
TTTCTGTAGGAACGCTAAGTCATATTCACTTAGTGAGTTTACATGTGCAAGGATGAATGATGTTGTTGTTGTTGATGTTAGATGCAGTAAGAGTTGATAGCGGCAATATCAGCAGTGAGGAATTTCTTTGTGTTGTGACATGGAGAAAGCAAGCAAATAGCTTCCTGGTGCAAATGCAAGCTAGACTCCCGGAGCAGAGAAAAACTGATCTATTTAAGGAAATTGCTGGGCTCCATTGCGATAGGTAG
>NW_026382161.1:0-688 GCF_001194135.2 Octopus bimaculoides | reverse complement strand
GAAGGTATAACATATACATACATAATATAACTGTATACATACATAATATAATTATAAACACATTCTCTCTTTCTGTCTATCTCTGTCTCTCTCACATACGCGCGCGTTACATTCATACGCGTGTGTGTTTGTACATACTTGTTTGTACATATCATCGACTCCCCCAAACCATAAACAGTCTCTCTTTCTATCTCTGTATCTATCACACGTACACAAACAAGCAGAAATACACACGCACTCACACACATATATGTATGTGTGTATGTATATATATACATGTATATATGCGTGTATATAGATACATGTGTGGATGTTTCTAAAATATTGAATTTATCTGTGTGTACATCGTTTAAGTTGGTCTTACAACCACAGCAGTTAAACAGAGAAGTCTCTCTGTTTGTGGCGAAGCGCTATGGTAAACTTCGCTTACATGTGCGATAATTCAACTATGTTTGTCCACCAAACTGGACAACCGATGTTGTCAGCTTACTGTTTATACCCCTTAACTACGTGACTTTCAGTTGTTGCACATAACTGTGCAGAAATACATACGTTAGGAAAAGCCAGCGGGCATTTTAGTGAAGTCTTTTTACCTATCTACCATCACTTAATTGGTGTATATCACCAATAACTCTTACGTTTCCCCTAATCTTGTCTCGCTTTTTCTTCCCACTTTTTCTTCTCTAAT
>NW_026382160.1:0-218 GCF_001194135.2 Octopus bimaculoides | reverse complement strand
TATCTATCTATCTATCTATCTATCTATCTATCTATCTAACCATTTATCTACCTATTTATCTATCTATACATATGATCAGGCTCCAACGAGGCTCGTGTTGTTCTGCATCAGTTAGACTTATACTATGTGTATATGCATGTGTGTATGCGTGTGTGTATGCGTGTGTGTATACACTCACACATACACACACACGCACACACACACACACACACACACAC
>NW_026382159.1:0-355 GCF_001194135.2 Octopus bimaculoides | reverse complement strand
TAGTAGTAGTAGTAGTAGTAGTAGTAGTAGTAGTAGTAGTAATAACAATGTGAAATTAAATTGAATCCTTTCAGAATGATGAATAGAATATAATTTCATTTGCTCTCTGCCATTGAAATGTAAATGTAATCTACTGAAAATATTATATTGAAAGTTGGAAGATCAAATATTTCTTCAGTGAGCTATATATGGGATCAACTGCTCAAATATGATAAGTTCATCAGGAAACTTCATAAGAAATTACTTATGATTAAATAACTACTCCTAGACAATTGGTGAATCACAGTGAATTACATCTATGTATATATCTGTGCGTGCGTGTGTGTGTGTGTGTGTGTGTGTGTGTGTGTGTGTG
>NW_026382158.1:0-361 GCF_001194135.2 Octopus bimaculoides | reverse complement strand
CGTTCGTTCCTTTCATTCGTTCGTTAGTTCGTACTTAAGTACGTACGTTCGTTCGTTCATTTTTACGTACGTACGTTCGTTCGTTCGTTAGTTCTTTCGTTGGTTCATTCTTTGGTTAGTTCGTTCGTACGTATGTACGTTCGTTTGTTCATTCGTACGTACGTACTTAAGTACGTATTTACGTACGTACATTCATTCGTTCGTACGTACTTATCTACGTACGTCCGTTCGTTCGCTAGTTCCTTCCCTCGTTCGTTCGTATGTACGTACGATCGTTCGTTCGTACGTACGTAGTTACGTACGTTCGTTCTTTCGTTCGTTCCTTCGTTCGGTCGTTCTTTCGTACATACGTACTTAAGTA
>NW_026382157.1:0-226 GCF_001194135.2 Octopus bimaculoides | reverse complement strand
TATATATATATATATATATATAGATAGATAGATAGATAGATAGATATATTGATTGATTGATTGATAGATATATTTACACATTTGTGCGTATGTGTGTATGTCTTAGTACATGTGGTGAATGTATGTTCAGTCATGAGTGTCAATATTCTTGTGGACGTGTGTCTTCCATTACGTGAGATATGCTGTGTGTGTGTGTGTGTGTGTGTGTGTGTGTGTGTGTGTGTGT
>NW_026382156.1:0-470 GCF_001194135.2 Octopus bimaculoides | reverse complement strand
ATATATATATATATGTGTGTGTGTGTGTGTGTATGTATGTACGTATGTATACATATATATATATATACATACACACATAAGTGTTTGTGTGCGTATGTGTGTGTATGTGTATATGCGTGTAGTCTTTTCCGTTCGATGTAATGCTACTTGTTACGGACAAATGAATAGCGATGCAGTGGAAGTGTAAATCGAACAGTGTTCGACTTTTCCTCTAAGCAACAATTTATGTTCTACTAGTCTATATTAATTCTATTGCTGATTGGTAAGACTTTGTGATTTGACTAGGATTTTTATGTAATGAGGCCCAAGTGACAAATTAAACAATTGAAAGTTCGCCTAGATTTGAACTTGGATCCTTGAGAGCCGGAACTAATATTTAAAAAATATTTTATGCGATGCTCTGAATATTTTATGAATCCGTTTTCTACACTACACACATACACACACATACATATATATATATATATGTG
>NW_026382155.1:0-292 GCF_001194135.2 Octopus bimaculoides | reverse complement strand
ATATATATATATATATATATATATATATATAGATAGATACATGATATACACACATATATGTACACATATATAATGTATATATGTAATGTATATATGTATATACACACACACAAGCACCCGCAGACACACACGCACGGACACACAGGCACACACATATGCGGACGCGCATACACGTGTGTATGGAAGTGTATATATATATAATTCTGCCGCATAATTTTATGAAAAGTTGTTTTCCACAACACGTGTGTGTTTTTC
The DNA here is from genome assembly GCF_001194135.2 of Octopus bimaculoides. Lineage (NCBI taxonomy): Eukaryota > Metazoa > Mollusca > Cephalopoda > Octopoda > Octopodidae > Octopus > Octopus bimaculoides. Next base: position 37 of record NW_026382155.1, on the reverse strand, counting down.
TCGAAATACACTTACATACGCACATACATACATACAT
>NW_026382154.1:6995-7660 GCF_001194135.2 Octopus bimaculoides | reverse complement strand
TAACAGTAATAAGGATTTCTCTCAGAATCAGTGTGTCATGTGACTGAGGAGATGAAATAATCGACATGCGATGCTGGCTGGTGTATATTTCATTGTTGGATGTAAGCTAATGTCGGCCTCTGGTAGGATTCTGAACAGACATGCCCGTAACTAACTGGAGCAAGACTTTATTATTAATCCTTTCTACTAAAGGCACAAGGCCTGAATTTTTTGTGGGGAGGGGACTAGTTGATTACATCGATCCCAGTGTTTCACTGGTACTTAATTTATCGACCCCGAAAAGATAAAAGGCAAAGTCGACCTCGGCGAAATTTGAACTCAGAACGTAGCAACGTGCGAATCACCGCTAGGATCCTTCTGAATTGACGGGCACCACTTGTATACGAAGTTTGAAAGTGTTTCGGTACCAAAAACACTGTTGGCACTCCGTCGCTTACGACGTCGAGGGTTGCAGTTGATCTTTTTTTTTTTCGACCAACGGAACAGCCTGCTCGTGAAATTAACGTGCAAGCGGCTGAGCACTCCACAGACACGTGTACTCTTAACGTAGTTCTCGGGGATATTCAGCGTGACACAGTGTGACAAGGCTGGCCCTTTGAATTAGAGGCACAACAGAAACAGGAAGTAAGAGTGAGAGAAAGTTGTGGTGAAAGAGTACAGCAGGG
>NW_026382154.1:2460-4435 GCF_001194135.2 Octopus bimaculoides | reverse complement strand
TATATATAAAGTGATGGTTTCTTGCCAACTTCATGTGGCAGTCCCAATAAAGTCCCAGTAAAGGACTCTGTCCTTTGCTGGTACTCCCACTGGTAAATTTTCTCCGTTTCTTGTCGTGGGTTCAGTTTCTTCTTCCATTCTTTTACATTTCTTCAATTCCACTGACATTGATGACTTTCTTCTCTCTCTTTTCCTGGGTTTTACCTCCACCAAATTCCCGTCATATTCTGTTCTCTGCTTCTGCGTTTTTTCCACCACTGTATCTTCCTGTACACTCTCTTCCACCATTTCAACTGCTGCTCTAGGGCATTTCCTTCTCAGGTGCCCTCTTTCACCACATCCGTAATATTTTGGGGGTCTCTCCTCCATCATTACTTCCAGTTTTTCACCGATAGGTAATTCTACAGTTTCCGCCATTTCGTCGTAATACTTTGGTCTTACTGCGCAAATTACTTCAATACCATATCCCCCATAATTCAATTGTTGAGTTCCGCTTACTATGCAAATGTTCAGGTTTTCACTTCCCTTCACCAGCTCTGAATTAAATATTGCGACTATTACCCATTCTGGGTCTATCGACGATGGGATTCTTCCCACCCTGACCCTTACGATTCTTTTGCCCAAATAGTTCGACACCAACGTCCATTTCTCTCCCAGTATCAGTCTGTTGTCGTTCATTTTCGCCTCCTCTTCTGATGCGTATTTCCTTCCTCTTGTAAAGAAAGTTATTCCTTCACCTATTTGTTCCTTCAATAGTCCCTGTATCCCTTCCTGCGGCGCGTGCTCTATTCTCCTATTTTCGTTCGAAAATGTTCTGAATATCACCGTTCTGCTTTCCACTTTTCTCTTTTTCTCCTCTGGCACGGTCATTTTTATGTCTGACTCTTCTTTTTCTATCATGCCATAATAATTTGCTGTCTTCTCCTCATTCCACTCCATCCTCTTCAGCTTCAGCACATGTGGGTCTATAGCATCTCGACCTCCAGTAGCTTCTGCGTAACTCTTCATTTTTTCCACCAATTGTTTCACTATCACCCAAAAATGGCGGCTTCGCAAAAAAAATTCGGCTAGACTCCTCCCCTCAAACAACAAAAAAGTGGCTTGCTAGCTGTCGATGCTTATTCACCTTTGAAAACATAGATTTCAAAATTAGAAATATTGCATTTCTAAATTTCTCAGAGAGATTTATACAGTAGCAGCACGATAAAGTGATAGTTTGTTGCCAACTTAATGTGGCAGTCTCATAAAAGGGAAGAATGCTACTGTTATTTAACCCCAGGAAACACCGTTTCCAGTTGATGAAAACTGTCCGACGAATGGGAACGAGAAACTCTGAGTAACAGTTTTTGTGATATTTCTGCTGCTTTTCAATAAAGTATATATGGGTACAGGACGTCACCAACAGTAAACAACATGAAATACGAAAACAAATGAGTTCAATACGCAAACAAAGAGAGAAACAAATGGAAAACAGGACTCTTCATCAGTTGTCGGCTGTCTATCTACTCCTCATTTCGAGCATTCAATGACAATATGAGTCTTCGAAGGCAGTTGCTCCTATAAATACCAAAATAAAATTTTGGATTTATGGAGGGTCAAGGTTGGGAACAAAAACAGGACAGTGGAGACATACAAGGAAACCAAACGAAAACAAACATGGAGGGTAGTTAGACCAGAACGAAGGTAAAATAGCGAACGCTGAGAGAAATATTTTCTTTGAAAAGAGAAAAGATAGAAGCGAGAGATAGAAGACGTCCAGTCATTAGGACGACCTGGAGGAAAAGAAAGATGATTATGTGAGGAAAAGAAAGATGATTACGCGAGGAAAAGAAAGATAGACGATGGTCACGTGTGAGCAACGAGAGAAAGGAAAAGAGAGAGAGTGGAAGAGAGAGAGACAGATAGAAAACGGTGAAGAGGAGAAAAAGGGAATTAGAGAAGGATGTGGAGAAAACAGTATGTATAGAGTCGCACA
>NW_026382154.1:0-888 GCF_001194135.2 Octopus bimaculoides | reverse complement strand
ATACATATATATATATGTATATACGTGTGTATATATACATATATATATAAACAATATATGAGTATATGCATATATATGTACATGTATGTACATACCTTCATCTACATGTACATATAGATACATAACTGGGTACATGACGTGGCAAAAGAACATGGACAAAATGATAAACCAGGTACAACAAACAAGCAAGCCACATAGAAACATCTCCTTCATCAGCTGCCACCATTAAAACAATTCGAAGAATTAAGGCAGTACGCATCGTTGAAATGGTTCTTCCCACGAACACAAATTAAATTATTTTCGTGGAGGGTAGTGGCGGACGGAAAACAAGACAGGAAAACGAAACGGTGAATAAACAAACAAGCAAAAAGGCTGTACAGCCAGACGTCAAGTGTGTATGTATTGAACTCTGTGAAGCACGAACAGGAGGGGCAAAGATATATATGTTACACGCATTTTTTCTCTCCTTGTTTCTTTCTGTTTCTTTCTGTGGAAAAGCGTAGGCTCGAAACGTTAAAGACTTTTTCTATTCCTGAGCGTTATACTAATACATCTGTTTGTTTTCTACACCACCTGTCTTCGTCTGTTGTTTTTTTTTTGTTTGTGAATTCTCCCTATGTATGTATGTATGTATGTATGTATGTATGTATGTATGTATGTATGTATGTGTGTGTGTGTACGTGTATAAATTTACATATATATAGCGGTTCGGCAAAAGAGACCGAAAGAATATGTACTAGAATAAGTCATGGGGTCGATTTTCTGGACTAAAGGTGGAGCCCCAGCATGGCCGTAGTCAAAAGACTGAAACAAGTAAAAGAGAAAAAGAGTGTGTGTGCATAGATATATATATATATGTGTGTGTGTGTGTGTGTGTGTGTGTGTGTG
>NW_026382153.1:0-589 GCF_001194135.2 Octopus bimaculoides | reverse complement strand
ATTGAATTAATCCATGAAAATCCACAGTCACATATAGAAAAATTTAATAAGTAAATACGCTGAAAAGACCTATAATTAAACTACAAAGTAATAAATATTGAAATAATAAAACGACTGCACGTGTTTCATAACCAGATTTTCAAATAGAAAATAATATAAAAATAAAATCTATTCAAATCGATTCAAAATAAATCGATCGAGAATCAATTCTTTTCAAAAATATAGCTAATCTTCGGGTCAAAATGCAATAATAATGATAATAAAATGAATGTATAACATTTAATTTATTGTTAAATGTTTTTCTTTTATTTATTAGTAAAATAAGTATTTTTATATAAATTCATTTGATATTTATTGTTAGTCGATATCTATACATTCATTTTATTATTATTATTATTATTGTTGTATTTTGACCCGAAGATTAGCTATATTTTTGAATAGAATTGATTTTCGATCGATTTATTTTGAATCGATTTAAATCGACTTAATTTTTATTTTATTTTCTATTTTAACATGTGGTCATGAAACACGTGCAGTCTTTTTATTATTTTAATATTTATTACTTTGTATTTTTATTATAGGTTTTTTA
>NW_026382152.1:0-576 GCF_001194135.2 Octopus bimaculoides | reverse complement strand
TGTGTGTGTGTGTGTGTGTGTGAATGTATATACATATTTACATTCATTAAGAGAACAAGAGAATGTGTATGGGTGCGTATCTGCGTGCGCGCGTAGGTGTGTGTGAAGAGAGAAAAAACAGTTTTTTTTTAATAAAAGAACAATGGTTGTCCCAGATATTTAATGTCACTACTGTATTATTTTAAGTAGTTATGAATTTATATGACTGAAGCTAAAACGGAAAATATAAAAAAAATTTAGTCACCACTTAATGGTTTCCGAATCCCGAAACGTTTAAATTAACTCCTGTTTCAGTCGCATTAAATGTACGAAATATAAAGCCTCTTCACACAAGCATAGACACACACCCCTCTCTCATGCTATCTAATATGAGAGCAGCTGTTTCCTGGTTTCTTTTCTCATGAGACGATTTCTTCAGCTCTAATTAATCCTGTTATTTGTTTCAGTCATTTAGACTGCGGCCATGCTGGAGCACCGCCTTTAGTCGAACAAATTTGTAAGCCTAGTACTTATTCTATCGGTCCTTTCGCAAACAAAACCAAAACGGCATAAATGGACACGTGAGGAATACATTTC
>NW_026382151.1:0-216 GCF_001194135.2 Octopus bimaculoides | reverse complement strand
CTGTTCGTTGGCTATGTTGAGACCCAAATATTCTCAAGTTTCACTGGTCCCACTCCTGAATTATATGGCTGTTATATTGACAACTGTATCGGTGCAACCTCACTCTCCTGCGAACATCTAGACTCCTTCGTCTCTTTTGTCAAATCTTTCCATCCTGCCCTACACGTCTCCTGCACTATCTCTGACACCTCTGTCTTCTTTCTTGACATTTCGGTC
>NW_026382150.1:0-719 GCF_001194135.2 Octopus bimaculoides | reverse complement strand
TATAATAGATAAAACCCCGTCACCACAAATTACAAAAATAACCCCAAACACTCGAAAATCTGAAGTAATAACTTCCAACGTTTTTGAAGATTAAAATTGACACGAAATAACGCCAGGAAAAGATGTCAGCAAAGTAATTTCTCGAATCTCTTGAATCATTAAAGGTAGAAGGTAAAGTAAATAGACAACAAATTTTAAGACGACTAAGCAAACAGTCTAGTGGGATGGTGTCCATAGTGAAAAGAGAAAAAGAAGGGAAAAAAAACCCGAAAGCGAGTAAAAAGACAAATTTACTGATTTACTGAGAGGAAATAAGAAAAATGTAGACAAAAATGATGAAGCAGTTGATTGGAATAAGGAAAGCAATCAATTAAAGAAGCAAGCTTATGTATATTTAACTATATACATATTAATATATTGGCCTAAGATGTTCGATTTGCTTTTAGTACTGCTATTGTTGTCTTCTTTTTGTTGTTGTTTACTTCTTCAATAATTCTTCAAACCTAATCTGATTTTGAAATAGAGTGTAGGCAATATTGTCAATGCGATTTTTCGATAAACGCAACCACTTTGGATCTGTTAAAACACGGTGAGATAATGGATTATTACCGCATACACGCGGTAAAATGATACGCACTCATGTACAGAGACGCACAGCCCCAGACATGTAAATATGTTTACATATACATACTCACACTTCTTTCTCTATAAGCATATGT
>NW_026382149.1:1718-3281 GCF_001194135.2 Octopus bimaculoides | reverse complement strand
CCCTTTTACTAAACAACTGTTTACGACGTTTAACATTTCGATAGAAGATCCATTTTTTCGTCACCAGTTACAAGTCTATCCAAAAAGGGTGAAATGAGTTCGTGAGAATGGAGAGAAGAGCTGATGTCAACTGGAGATTTGCGGTTGTTTTGGGACAATTCATGAGGCACCCATTTTCCAAGTTTAGGAACCTTTCCAAGTTGTTGAAGATGACGATGAACAGTTGTATGGTTTGAACTAAGCTTTATTGCCAATTCTTCAACTGATAATGCAGGATTTTCTTCAAGTAATGCTTCCAGGAGCTTACCATCAACCTCAACTGGACGTCCTGTTCGATTTTCATCTTCAAGGCTGAAATCTCCACCTCTTAATTTTGCAAACCATCTTCTGCAAGTTCTTTCATTCAAGCATTCTTTCCCATAAATTGAGTGTATATTTCGAGTCGCTTCGGCTGCAGAGTTTCCTTTTTTGTACTCATAAAGCTTCATGTGCCTCAAATGCTCTTTGGATACTTCCAAGTTAGAAAGGGTTTTAATCAAAGAAATTTTAATTCTATTATTCTGTAAAATAATATCTAATTAGTTTAAATTTACACACATGCATAAAAATAATTTTAAATTCCAATTAGACATTCTAAAATACTATTAAATTTCATTCAATTTAATAGTATTAAATTGAATGACGGAACTTATGGGATGACTAATATATGCGCGCTCACACACACGCACATACGCACATACATGTATCCCTGCACACTCATATCTATATATTGAATACACGCATATATATATATATATATATATATATATATATATATATATATATATATGTATGTATGTATGTGTGTATGTATGTATTTATTATTCTTTTAATTTTTACTTGTTTCAGTCATTTGATTGCGGCCATGCTGGAACGCCGCCTTTAGTCGAACAAGCGACGTCAGAGGCATTGGCTATTGAGGTCGATTAAAAAGCTCAATTTCTACGCTCTCCAACGTCGCCGGGAGCTCTTCATCATTTGTGTGATTTAACAATTATTCCATCAATATTGCACAAATGATATTGGCATCAATTTCAAATCCATCCAAAACTTGGCCCCCGTGCTATCCGCCCACTACAAAAATCAAACACAGGACACATAACAACATTACGTCACAACGACTTTACCTCAACTGGTCCAGCTCTCTTTAATACCATACCAAAATATGTCAAAACGGAAATGGATCCCATAAAATTCAAACGTTCACTAGACAAAATTCTTCAAAAAATCCCAGACCAACCTCCTACACCCGGATATCTCTCCAACAATAATAACTCTTCGATAGAGTAGGCCATGGTGCTCCATATATGATTAAAGACTTCACCGGGTGGTGGTATTCAGTTAGACATGGCCTGGACCTACACTAGCCAAAACCTATCAAAGTTATCAAAGTATATATATATTTATGTTTATGTATGTATGTATGTATGTATGTATGTATGTATGTATGTATGAATGTATGTATGTATGTATGTATGTATGTATGTATGTATATGTATATATATATATATATATATATATATA
>NW_026382149.1:0-575 GCF_001194135.2 Octopus bimaculoides | reverse complement strand
CTGGCCTTTCAACAACCTTAATTCTTAGCTTAAGTTTGTCTAGGGCCCTTCTAAAGCGGTACGCCAGTTCGCCTCCAGGGGTGGTGTCGACGAACATGACGCTCTGGTACTTGTGGCTATCGTACCATGAGCTTGCCTTCCCTATTTTCTTCTTAGTCCTTTCTATGGTGTTCCATGATTTGCTCCTATAGAGTGGGCAAATCCCATTCCTATCGTTGCGTTTGATTGTTTCAAACTTCTTCATAGCTCATTTGTATACCCTGATCCTTTCTTTATGGCTGTAACCTGAGAACTGCATGCGGTGGACGAAATGTTGTATATGTCTCTTTAATTCTGTAGGGTCGCACATGCAGGAGACATTTCGCATTACTCTGACGAGGTCTGCCATGTATATATATATGAATATATATATGTATGCATGCATATATGTGTATATATATGTATGCATGTATATATGTGTATATATATATATTTATGCATATATATATAGTTATATATATGTATGTATATATATGTATATATTATAGGCATTTACACACACACACACACACACACACACACACACACACACACAC
>NW_026382148.1:1195-1924 GCF_001194135.2 Octopus bimaculoides | reverse complement strand
TCGGTGGTAAAATGTTCGATCTCCATCTGGTGGATCTTGTGCTCTGCACTAGTGTCTGAGGTGTGTTGGGCTGCTGATGGGTGGTTGGTGCCCGTTGGGGTGATGATCCTGTGGAAACACGGATTCTGTTTGTGCTGTCATCTGCTGTGCATGTTGTGGTCTTGTTGGTGTTGTCACTGATGCTGGAGGTGTTGCGCGTGCCATCCTCGATAGCTTTGGTGTTGGGCGGATGTGGGCCCTGTTACGTCTCAGTTGCCTACCAGATTCAGTTTCTACAATGTACGATCTTGGAGTTTCAGCTCTACTGGCAACCTGTGCTGGGATCCATGTTTTAGTTATAGGATCTTGAGTATGCACATTTTGTCCTCCAAGTATCTCAGGTAAATATTGTGCATGTCTGTTGTAATATCTCTGTGCTTGTTCTTGAGTGGCTGCTAGCTTTGCCCTTGTCTCTTCCTGGTCAATAGGAGGTTGAATCTTAGTTGGCAGGGTGGTTTTATATTTCCTGCCATTCAGCATTTCTGCTGGGGATTTCATGTCAGCTCTCAGTGGTGTTGCTCGTAGGGACAAAAGAGCCAGGTGTGGGTCTTCCTTGGATTCTCGGCATTTGACTAGTGTTCTTTTGACTGTTTGCACCTGTCTTTCAATGAATCCATGACCCTTGGGGTAGTGTGGAGATGAGGTTACAATGTTGAACCCATACTCATCAGCTAGCTTTTTGAACTCCTG
>NW_026382148.1:0-440 GCF_001194135.2 Octopus bimaculoides | reverse complement strand
TTTGTGTTTGTCACATTTACAATGTGGTGGACCTTTCCACTTAGTCCTTCCATCTCCTGTTTATCATGTGAGGACAGTCTGGAAAGAGCATCTGCTAATATCAGGTCCTTTCCTGGCTTGTACCTGATGTTGTAGTCGTATTTTTGGAGCCTCAACAGTAGCCTTTGTAGTCTGGCTGGTGATTTCGTGAGGTTCTTTTTGTCTATTTGCTCTAGCGGTCGATGGTCTGATTCAATATTGAAATGTCTGCCATACAGGTATGTATGGAATTTTTCACAGCCATATACTACTGCCAGGAGTTCTCTTTCAATGTTCGCATACCTTGTCTCTGTGGGTGAGAGAGTTTTTGAGGCAAATGCAATAGGTTTACCTTCTTGTATTAGTGCTGCGCCAACTCCTCTCATAGAAGCATCAACTTGGAGCATTACTGGCTTGCGTCT
>NW_026382147.1:0-271 GCF_001194135.2 Octopus bimaculoides | reverse complement strand
TCTGTATTTGTCACCCACCACTACTTGACAACTAGTGCTGGTGTCCTTATGTACCCATAACTTAGTGGTTTGGCATCAGAGACTGATAGGAGAACCATGCTTAAATAACTATGTACTGGGGATGATTAGTTTGACTAAAGTTCTTCAGGGCAATGCCCCAACATTGCCACAGTCTGATGACTGAAACAAACAAAAGAAAACAAAGAAAAAGATTCTAACCTTCAAATATTAATATAAATCTGACGGTTGAACAATTTATTATTATGTAAGT
>NW_026382146.1:0-361 GCF_001194135.2 Octopus bimaculoides | reverse complement strand
TAATTCGCTAATCCGGTTCCTGTAAACCTGCCACGCTAAGAGCGAAGCGTGCAGTTTCCAGTAACCGGGACCCTGCCTATGATAGATAGATAGATAGATAGACAGGCAGATAGATAGGTTGATAGTCAGACAGATTGAGAGATGGATGTGGTAAAAGAGAGAGAGAAAGGCCATTGTATTGAAATGGTCTTTTTAAGGAGTGTCAAAAAAAACAAAACAAAGGGGTAAAAGCTTGTTTACTACTTACTGTATTGTTTTGAGAGGGTTTCTAGGGATGGCAGAAGGAAGAAAAGAAAAAAGGAAGAAGAGAGAAAAAAATAGAGAATAATAAATAGAAAATATAAAGAAAACAAAAAATGTC
>NW_026382145.1:0-363 GCF_001194135.2 Octopus bimaculoides | reverse complement strand
TAAAACTGAGAGTTTGTATGTGTGTCTATCTGTCTATGTATATGTGTGCATCACTAAAACACGAGAACTACCAAACCGATTTCATGCAAATTTTACACATGTTTTAATTACAAACAGTAAGCCCGGAGCAATCTCTAACACTGTTTCGGTATTACGTGTCAAAAGTGAAACAATAACATCTCTATTGTAATGTGATATATAAGTTTCACTTTTATATGGTTTCACTTTCAATAGTTTCACTTTTAATAGTTTCATTTCTATTAGTTATACAATGTATATATATACATGTTTCTATACATGCATCTATTAGGGCTAGCAAATCCAATGGGGGTCTTAAAAGACATGTTAGGATCCACAATGAGC
>NW_026382144.1:0-696 GCF_001194135.2 Octopus bimaculoides | reverse complement strand
ACCTCCACCACCACCACTTACTACTACTACTACTACTACTATGAGCACTCCACCACCACCACCACTGCCACCACCACCATTATCACTACCAGCAACATCCTCAACACTGTTGTTACCAATCAGGACCTCCACATCGTCCCCACCAAGATGTTAATGGATTCAGTGAAGAAACTATAATCCCTTAAAGATAATCTCATTTAACAACAACAACAACAACACTGACACCCACAAAACAAAGACAACAGCTAAAACATTAATGGCAACAATAACAACAATAACGATAAAACATTGTTGACTGCAATGACAACAACATAATCATCAAAAACAACAACAACAGCAACAACAATAAAAGCAACAACAAATGGCTGTGAGGTAAGAAGATGACTTCCTAATTCTATGGTTCTGAGTTCAGTGCCACTGCATGGCACCTTGGGCTAGTTGTGTCTTCTACTATAGCCCTGAGATGACCAAAGCCTTGTGAGTGGATTTGGTAGATGGAAACTGAAAGAAGCCCATTGAAAATGAGTGTGTGTGTGTGTTTATGTTTGTTTGTCCCCACCACAACTGCTTGACAACCAGTGTTGGTGTCTTTTTTTATAATATTATTGAATGTGTAGGGGTGGAGAGAGATACATACATACATATATATGGTAGGCCCAGGAAGACCTGGGCTGAGGTGGTGAGGCAAGACCTTCG
>NW_026382143.1:0-389 GCF_001194135.2 Octopus bimaculoides | reverse complement strand
TGTGTGTGTGTGTGTGTGTGTAGACAGGGAAAGAGTATGAGATGCAAGTAAATAATTGCATCTCTCATACTCGTTTCTTCCTATCTTTCTGCTTTCTGAGTGAGAGAGATAATAATAATAATAACAATAATAATAATAATAATAATGATGATGGTGATTTCAAATTTTTGCACAAGGCCAGTAAGATTGAAGAAGGGAGCAAGTCGATTACATCAACCCCAGTATTCAACTGGTACTTATTTTATTGACCCCACCGAAAGGAAGAAAAGCAAAGTCAACTGTGGTGGGATTTGAACTCAGAACATAAAGGTGGACGAAAATATCTCTTAAGTATTTTGTTCGATGCTGTAACAATTCTGCCAGCATGCCAATAATAATAATAATAATAA
>NW_026382141.1:0-261 GCF_001194135.2 Octopus bimaculoides | reverse complement strand
ACATGTGTGTGTGTGTATGTATATACATATGTACACAAACTTGTACATATATATGTGTATTAATGTGTATGCATATATATGTAAATGTGTATGAGTATTTATATATATGTATATGTGTGTATGTATATATGTATGTATGTATGTATGTATGTATATGTATACAGATATATATGATGGTGTGTGTGTATAATATATATACAAATTTATCATCATCATTATATATATATACATATATATATATATATATATATATATATATAT
>NW_026382140.1:0-384 GCF_001194135.2 Octopus bimaculoides | reverse complement strand
TACACACACACATATATATATACACACATACACACACATATATATATATAATATATATATATATATATACATTTATATATATGCAGTGGCGGATTGGTCAGGTTGCCAGCTTGCCTGATGGCAAGTGGGCTTCTGTTAGTATCTAAGGGGCCCATCCCCTCAAATCTGAGAATTTTTTTATTCCATCCTGGAAAAATGCATTAATTATTTCAGCCTGGCTGTGTTTGTAGACAGTTGAAAAGAATACTTTTAACAGAAAAACAAAATTAAATGATAGCATTGTAGTTGCGGGTGGGTCCACTTAGTCTCCTGGCAACCAATACTTTTAGGCCCAGTCTGTCACTGTATATATGTATGTATATATATATATATACACACACACAC
>NW_026382139.1:0-314 GCF_001194135.2 Octopus bimaculoides | reverse complement strand
AATAGTTATTCTAGATAATATATGAAATAGAGAGTGAAGTGGAGGAATGAGAATAGACGTGAGATATCAAAGGATATTATATCTGCTGTTACATTATTTAGGCAGAATGGTATACATATAAGATTCCAGTACCATGTGAGTAAGTTCCACTAGTATTTAAATAGTAATTAAACACACAAGGTGCAGGAAACATATATGTGTAGCATTCTGCTTAAATAATGGAACAACAGATACAATATCCCTACATATCTCACTTCTATTTTCATTTCTACACTTCACTCGCTATTTCATATCCTCTCTAGAATAACTATTGC
>NW_026382138.1:0-357 GCF_001194135.2 Octopus bimaculoides | reverse complement strand
CAAGTGGCTTGTTTGTTTTCCTATGTGTTCGTTCTGTTGTCTGTAAACAAGGTCCGTTTCGTTTTTATGCTCCCGTTCATTTTTCTAACGTCCTGTACCCGAATATGCATCTATATATACATGTAGATGTTGGTATTCATGCATCTGCTTATATATCATTTGTTTATACACACACATATATATATGTGTGTGTGTGTGTGTGTGTGTGTGTGTGTGTGTGTGTGTGTGTGCATGTATGCATGTATGTATGTAGGTATGCTTGTATGTATGCACATGCCCTAACTCTTCGAAACGCTTAGTTTAGAATAGGAGCAGCTAATGAAGGAAATGTTCTCTATGTTGCATGTTTGTTTTCTG
>NW_026382137.1:0-294 GCF_001194135.2 Octopus bimaculoides | reverse complement strand
ATATATATACACACACACACATATATATATGTAAATATGTATGTATAGTTAAGTGAAATTTGGGTAAAAATCTTGTAGGTTATCTTACCTGAGGAGATGCATTCTACACCTAGGATGTAAGATGATGGCTGTGTAACATTTCAACTATGAACTACTGGTGTGAGAATGCATCAAAACAATTGCAGTGATTTTAAATAATGTCGTTAAGTCCATTTTCTTTAATTTGTATGTATGTATGTGTGGATATGTAGGTGTATATGTGTCTGTATGTGTGTGTGTGTATATATATATGTA
>NW_026382136.1:0-359 GCF_001194135.2 Octopus bimaculoides | reverse complement strand
GCTTGGCAATGTTTCCGAGCGGCGTTACCTGTTCGCGACAAGCTATCAAGGCACGGAAGTGCCGTCTCACCGACATGCCCGAGATGTGGGCAGGATAGGGAAACCGTCTTGCACGCATATGTGGGCTGTTCGGTGTTGTCGGGACTGATATCCTTTGCAGAACAACTGTTGTCAGTGATAGGAAGAGTACAGCTATCACCTGAGTCTATCATCGAGACTGTACCACCTCCTTTCCTTAACAAGAAAAGGAAGGCCTGTTTTTTCTCTGTAGTAGCCATACTGAAAGAAACAGTATGGAAGACGCGTGTCAAAGGTATAGTGACAGGTACCTTTGTCTCCGGCCAGGGGTTGGTTAACTT
>NW_026382135.1:1415-2151 GCF_001194135.2 Octopus bimaculoides | reverse complement strand
TATATATATATATATATATACATACGTACGTCTGCACGTCATACATACGTACGTTCGTTCTTTCGTTCGGACATATGTCCGTACGTACGTTCGTTCGTTTGTTCGTCCGTACGTACATACGTACGATTGTTCGTGCGGACGTACGTACGTACGTTCGTTCCTTCGATCGTTCGTTCATTTGTACGTACGTTCGTTCGTACGTATTTACGTACGTACGTACGTTCGTACGTACGTTCATTCGTACGTATTTACCTACGTATGTACGTTCGTTTTTTCTTTATGTCGCTCTTTAGTTCGTTTTTCTTTCTTTCGTATGAACGCACGTACGTTCGTTGGCACATACGTACTCTCGTTCTTTTCTTCCTTCGATCGTACTTTGCATTATTTCCTTTGTGAGTTCGTTCGTTCCTACGTACGTACGTTCGTTCCTTCGTACGTACGGCTGTTCGTTCCTTCGTACGTACGGCTGTTCGTTCCTTCGTACGTATGTACCTAAATTTGTTCGTTAAATCGTTTGTTCTTTCGTTCATTCGTACTTACGTACGTTCGAAGGAACAAAAGAACGAACGAAAGTACGTACGAACGAACGAACGATAGATTGGACGTACGAACGAAAGAATATAAATAAATAAATATATATATATAAATAAATAAATATATATATAAATAAATAAACAAATATATATATAAATAAATATATATATATAAATAAATATATATATAAATGAATACCTAT
>NW_026382135.1:0-1286 GCF_001194135.2 Octopus bimaculoides | reverse complement strand
ATAAATAAATATATATATATAAAAATAAATATATACATTTATTTATATATATATATACGTTCGTTCGATTGTTCTTACGTACGTACGTTTGTTCACACGTACGTACGTTAGTTCGTTCGTTCGTTCTTACGTTCATTCCTATGGACGTACGTTCGTTCGTTCGTTAGTACGTAGGTACGAACGTTCGTACGTTCCTGCATTCGTTCATTCGTACATACGTAAATACGTACGTTCGTTCCTTCGCACGTATGTACCAACATTTGTTCATTAAATCGTTCGTTCCTTCTTTCGTTCTTTCGCTCATTCGTTCGTACGTACGTACATTCATTCGTTCTTTCATTGATTCCTACGTACGTACATAAGTACGTATGTTCGTTCGTACGTACATACGTAATTACGTTCGTTCGTACTTACGTACGTTCGAAGGAACAAAAGAACGAACGAACGATAGATTGGACGTACGAACGAAAGAATAAATAAATATATATATAAATAAATAAATATATATAAATAAATAAACAAATACATATATAAATATATATATATATATATATAAATATATATATTTATATATATACGTTCGTTCGATCGTTCTTACGTACGTACGTTCGTACGTACCTACATACGTACGTTTGTTCTTTCGTACAATCTTTAATTTCGGTTGATCTTTCGTTCATACGTACGTACGTTAGTTCGTTCGTTCTTACGTTCATTCGTACGTAGGTACGAAAGTACGTACGTTCCTGCGTTCGTTCGTTCGTACATACGCAATTACGTTCTTTCGTTCGTTCGTACATACGTTCGCTCGTTCCTTCATTTCTTTTCTTCGTTCGTACGTACTATCGTTCATTCGCTCGTTCGTTATTTCGTACGTACGGACGTATGAATGTTTCCGTTCGCCTGTACGTAAGTTCGTTCGGTCGTTCGTACGTACTTTCGTTCGTTTGTTCATTCGTTCGTAGGTACGTTCGTTCATTCGTATATACTTTCGTTCGTTTGTACGTGTTTACGTACGTATGTACGTTCATTTTTCTTTATTTCGTTTGTTCTTCCTTTCGTTCGTAGGCACGTACGTTCGTTCGTTCCTATGTACGTACGTTCGTTTGTTCCTTCGTACGTATGGCTGTTCGTTCGTACGTATGTACGTACATTTGTTCGTTAAATCGTTTGTTCTATCGTTCGTTCTTTCTTCGTTCTTTAATTCTTTCGTTCATTCCTTCGTTGATTCGCACGTACGCACATAAGTACGTACGTACGTTCGTTCGTACGTACATACGTACGAAGGA
>NW_026382134.1:365-2489 GCF_001194135.2 Octopus bimaculoides | reverse complement strand
CTGAACTTGGAACAATGTGGTTGGTAAGCAAGCTACTTACCACACAGCCATCCTGCGCCTATAACGTTAATTTTTTTTCATAATCTTTCTTTTATTCTTTCTTTTACCTGTTTCAGTCATTTGACTGCGGCCATGCTGGAGCACCGCATTTTAGTCGAGCAAATCAACCCTCACCGGACTTTGTAAGCCTGGTACTTATTCTATCGGAAACTTTTTTGCCGAAGCGCTAGGTTACGGGGGACATAAACACACCAAAATCGGCTATCAAGCGATAGTGAGGGGACAAACACAGATACACACACACACACACACACACACGAACAAAAACTGTACTTCAGACCAGTAAGGTCTATGTGCAATAAATTGGTTATATGTCCGCAATACATAAAATTTTTTAGCAATTTTTATACACGTCCTAATATTATTTGATTATGAAAATACAATAGGATCTTTTGAACGTTGAATAAAATGGGATCAAAGGAGTCCATAGGCAAAAAATGGTTGAAAGCCCCTACTTTAGGCGAAGAGATGCACACATACGGGTATGTGCATCGAAAGTTCAATCAACACACCAACTCAACCACATATTTACCCGAATCCTGTCTCTTTGGTTGTATTTAGAGAACTCAACAACATATTTACGAACGCTGGGAACTCTCTTAACTCAAAAGGCCTTGTTGTTCTGTTTGTGTTCGTAAAGATGTGGTTGAGTACTCTAAGTACAGCCAATGACAGGATCAGGGTAAATATATGGTTGGAAAATTTAAATGTCCTTGACAAGTTTTGCCAAACCGCTTGCTTCTTCATTTCTGCTTTAATCTATACCTACCGGCTCAAGGGGAAGTAACTTCTAGCCGCTTTAGCAAAACAGTCGTTAAGTCGTATGTTCAACTGCAGTTCAAACTGGAATTTGAAGAGTATACCAAATTGAGCGCTCAGCGTGCATTTCTATTAGTTTGAATCACCTAGACGAAAACTCCTCGTAACTTTTATAGCTATAAATATATATTCTTATAACGTATGTTTGTTTGTAGCGTATATATTTGTTTATGTCTGTTCGTATATCATACATACATACATACATATGTGTGCCATCGTGCGTGCGTGCATTTATTTACATATATATATACATATATATATATGAATATATATGTGTGCGTATATATATATAGATATATATATACACCACGTTCTCGCGTTGTTGTTGGTTTTTTTCTTGTGTTTGTTCTTCGTTTTTTTGGGGGGATTAGCTATATATATATGCATATGTATATATACACGCATACATACATACATACATATATATATATATGTATGAATATATATATATATATATATATATATATATGAATACATATGTGTGTGAGTATATATTCGAGAGAGTACAGAAAATTTCCTGGCTTTAAGGGTATTGCAAAAGTCCTAGTTGGAGGCCCAACTTTCTGAGTTCTTTTACAGGGCTTACAAAAACTGAAGGACCGCTGCAATGAGTGTGTGAACCTGAGAGAGAAATATGTTGGATAAAATTAAAATTAACTGATCTTTCTGCATTTTGTTTTAATCAAAGCCAGGAACTTTCGGCACTTCCCGTATGTATGTATAAAGAGACAAATACGTAAGTATACACATATGCAAGTACACATACATATCAATGTATGTCTTGAAGTGCATACACAGTCACACACACAAATGAGCACAACATGCCTTAAGGAACATGAGTGCATGAATATATAGAAACACCCACAGACAGACCCTCCACCTCCACGCACAATCAATTAGCACAGCACCTAGCAAAACTGCAACAAGCGCGGTCGATTATCGAAAACGCATTCAAGCATATCGGGATTTGACCCAAAATTGTATGATGGGTGTGTCTCTGCATTTGTCAGAGTGAACAGCTGCGATGAATAATATTCGAACGGACTCAACACCATGGCACCCTCAACCTGCATCATTATCGTTCGCTTTTCGTGGTTAACTTGTTATTTCTCTTGAAAATTGTCCTGTATTGTGTTCATGCGAGTGTGTGTGTGTGTGTGTGTGTGTGTGTGTGTGTGTGTGTGAGTTTGAGTATGTATGTATATATACATGTATATATATATACACACATATATTTATATATAT
>NW_026382134.1:0-225 GCF_001194135.2 Octopus bimaculoides | reverse complement strand
TATATATATATATATATATATGAATGCATTATATATTATATGTATGTATGTATGCAAATATATATATATATATACATACACACATATATATACATGCATACACACATACATATAGTATATACATGCATTCATATATATATATACACATATATATATATATACATATATGAATGTATGTATATATTATATGTATGTGTGTATGCACACACGCACACACACACACAC
>NW_026382133.1:0-449 GCF_001194135.2 Octopus bimaculoides | reverse complement strand
ATTTAGTGAGCTATTGACAAATTTCGATAGGTATTTAAGTGAGCGACTATTGTCCAATAGACGTTGATGTAGCGAAACAAGAAGACAATTCGATTGTTTTTATTTTTATCATCTTAATTTAAAGTTGGTTTATTATTTAGATTGTTTAGGAACTTGAATGTATTATTCAAGTGAAATATGTTTGTCTTGTTGGCTGCGGATATATTGATAGAAAATTGCATATTTATTACTAGCAATTTATAACTATTTATGTTAATTAATGTAATCCATCATGTTTTCATCGTTATCCAAAATTACCAAACTAACTTAATTACCAGAATTATCAGGCGGCTAATTTTCTCTGCAATGCTAAGACTCCTTTGTGTCCATACCTCGATTGTTTACCACCGACCTTCTTGTCTTAAATTTCAATGTGAAACCGTGTGAATTCAGCTCTGTTTTTTTTTTTT
>NW_026382132.1:2817-4278 GCF_001194135.2 Octopus bimaculoides | reverse complement strand
CAAACCACAAGATCGTTTGCATCACAGAACTCCAGCAGTCTGGTTCCTTCCTCATTGCGAAAACCGAAGCCATAGCCTCCATGTATGCCATGGAAGCCTCCAGCATGACGTCCAACATGACCATTGAAGTCACCAACCACAAAGAGAAGGTCCCTGTCATTTGTCAACGAGGTAGTTTGCAAGAGGGTGTCATAGAATTGGTATTTTAGCCCATCCGGTAGCCCCGGTTGATGAGCATAGGCTGAGATGGTGGTAGCTAACCTATGATAAAGCACTAGTCTAATCTTAAGCACTCTGTCACATACTCTGACTACCTCGATTACCTTATCCACCCATTTCTCTGCAAGAAGTATTCCCACGCCCCCGACCCCGTCAGTGTGCCTAGAAAATCTTGTACCTGTGTTCTTTGCCTGTGAGGAACCTAGCAAAACCTCCTCTCCATCTTACTTCTTGGATGAAGCAAAAATCTATGCGTCTCCGTTCAAGCTTCTCAACAATCTCACCAGACCTACCTTTCAGCGTGCCGACGTTGAGAGTGCCAATCCTGACGGTGTGGGTGTTGGAGGTGTGGGTCTGTGGCCTGGGATGGGGGAAAGCAATATATATATATATATATATATAATTTTATTTTGAAGGTGATGCTGGGATGTTTGGCACTATGCTGTGACACCCCGTTCTGTAGTTTGAAATACTTTCAATGCCAAAGTTTGGTACAAAGCCTTCTAGGATTTTCCATATGTATATCACTGCAGGGAGAAGAGTTTTAATTCTTTCTTTCCAGGGAGAAGTCTTTTAATTCTTTAAGTCTTTCGCAGTAGCTGACATGTTGCATCAAGACGATTTTCTTGGTGTAGCTTCGTTGGATTGCTTCGAGTTCCACCATTGATTTTTTATTGGGAGCAATAGTCTGAGTGGCTGAGTACGTTTGTCCTCCAGAGGATCGTCAGTGTTTCCTTTTCTCTTGTTTGGAAAGTTTGGAGGATCCAGCCAGTCGGCCGTCTGCTTTTTATTACTAAATTGGTAATATGCACCTGGAAAGATGCATCATTGCTCATGTCAATGCCTAGGTAACGCACTGATTTTGATTCAGGGATTTCAATTCCTCCTGGGCCAGTGTATCCTGTCTGCATGTCATTTAGCTTTGTGTGTTGGTAGCATAGGGCCAGGAATTTTCCTGCATTAAACTGCATGTTGTTGTCCTCAGTCCACCTGTATATTGCATTCAACTCCCGTTGCAGAGATGCAATATTTCCAGGATTTTGTATTGTTTGAGAGACTTTTGTGTCATCTGCATAAGAGGTGCAGCAATATCAAAGGAAGGTTAACTAGGAAGTTAGTTTTTGTATGTAGCAGATGTTCAGGAGCTATAAACACTGTAAATGTGCAGAAAACAACTTCTGCCACATTCCAGGGAGAAAAACTAGACTTAGTTGATAGCTTCCGCTATCTTGGTGACCAAGT
>NW_026382132.1:0-478 GCF_001194135.2 Octopus bimaculoides | reverse complement strand
CAAATATACCGTGATGTATGTACATTTCGAGCATGTAGGAATTTTGAAGGAAACAGCTGCAGGTTATTTTTGAGAAGTGTTCCTCACTCGGTGGTGTTTCGGAGCAAGTTGTCCATATTTGTTTCATTTTTCTCTATTATGTGCGTATGTGCATCCGTATATTTCTAATGGAGTAATAGGCAGTGAAGAGAAACCGTCATAAGAAAACTTTTAACTACCTTTCTCCCCCACTCTCTACCTCTTCCTCTCTCGCTCTCTCAAACGCATACACATGCAAGTACACAATCATGCAGTAAAATATAACTCATGTTCGTCAATGTTTTGTAAATATACCACGATTTTCACTAGGGTGTTAGGGTTAGGGTTTTAGGGTCAGGGTTAGGGTTTAGGGTTTAGGGTTAGGGCTACGGTTTGGGTTAGGATTAGTATTACGGTTACGGTTTTAGGGTCATGGTTAGGGTTTAGGGTTACGGTTACG
>NW_026382131.1:0-254 GCF_001194135.2 Octopus bimaculoides | reverse complement strand
GACACACAGACACAGACACACACAAACACGCACAGACACATATATATATACACGTATAAAAACATTCATATACACATTTATATATACACATATTCAGATATACGTGCGAATGTGGGTGTTTTTTTGTTGGTGTATTTATGTCCCCCGTAACGAAGCGGTTCGGCACAATCGACTTATAGAATAAGTACTAGGCTTAAAAAAATAACTACTGGACTCGATTCATTCGACTAAGATTCCTCAAGGCGGTGTCCCAG
>NW_026382130.1:0-368 GCF_001194135.2 Octopus bimaculoides | reverse complement strand
ATAATAATAATAATAATGATAATAATAATAATAATAATAATAATTAATTCTGTTCCTTTCTACTTAAGGCACAAGGCCTGAAATTTGGTGGGAAGGAGACTAGTTGATTACATCGACTCCAGTGTTCAACTGGTACTTGTTTTTATCGACCCTGAAAAAATTAAAGGCAAAGTCGACTCAGGCAGTATTTGAACTCGGAACGTGAAGACAGACGAAATGCCGCTTAGCATACTCGCCCGGCGTGAATTTGAACTTAGAACATAAGGACACATGAAATGCCTCTAAGTATTTTGTCCGGAGTGTTAACTATTCTGCCAACTCGCCGCTTTGATGATGATAATAATAATAATAATAATAATAATAATAAT
>NW_026382129.1:0-329 GCF_001194135.2 Octopus bimaculoides | reverse complement strand
CTGGGTTCAGTCCCACAGCGTGGCACTTTGGGCAAGTGTCTTCTACTATAACCTTGGGAAAATCAAAGTTTTGTGAGTGGATTTGATAGACAGAAACTGATAGAAGCCCATCGTATATATACATATGTATGTATGCATAATTATGTTTATGTGTGTGTCTATCTGTTCCCTCATCACTGCTTGACAACTGGTGTGGATGTGTTTATGTCCCTTTATATATATATGTGTGTGTGTGTGTCTTTGTGTCTGTTTCTCTCATACTTCCATTTGACAACTGGTGTTGGTGTGTTTACATCCATATATATATGTATATATCATCATCATCATCA
>NW_026382128.1:0-203 GCF_001194135.2 Octopus bimaculoides | reverse complement strand
ATCTTGAACTATAATTACAGTATATAACGGTGTGTGTATGTGCGTATGTGTGAGTGTGTGTGTGTATATATATTTATATTAATTTATATGTGGCAGCATGTGTATATGTATACATACATATACATGTACATATATATATATGAGTAAATGTATATATATGTATATATCTATATGTATATATACATATTTGTATATATATATAT
>NW_026382127.1:0-592 GCF_001194135.2 Octopus bimaculoides | reverse complement strand
ATATACATATATACACATATACATACATATATACATATATGCATGTATATATACATATGAATTGGGCTCAGAAAAACATAGGAACTGTATAACCACTACAATCATTTCGCACACAAGATCGGTGAATACATCAAAGCCCACATCTAAAACGCAATGAAATAAATTTAAAATTTATTTCTCCCTCATCACAGGAAATCTGAGCTAGCATTTTAGGAAACCAGGAAGACCTGCATGTGAAAAGTAATAGCTGTGTAGTTATTTAGCTATATTCATTGTATTCTAAAATAAGTCCCTAAGAACGCTTTGAAAATTGGGATATGTTTAAGTTTGTAATATAAATTTCAAAATAATCAGCAACTCGTAATAATATCGATGATAGTGTTTCTTTTTTTTGTTTTTATTTCTAATGTCTTAAAAGTGTGAAATACTTTGAGCAAAACTGACCGGTGTGTAGAGCCCTCATCTCATCTGATGTTTTAATTTGATTTTCTGAGAGCTGGAGAGGTGAAGTGAAGTGAGGTGAGGTGAGATGATGTGCTGTGAAGCTAATGTGTTGAAAATTGACTGACTTTCTTTGACAAAAAAAAAAAAA
>NW_026382126.1:0-348 GCF_001194135.2 Octopus bimaculoides | reverse complement strand
TTTCTTATGAGAAATCGAAAATGCCTCGTGGAAGACCGGCTGCACAACATATTATTGTTCCTGAAAACGAAATCCTCAATCTCATCTTACCTATATGAATTTCTATGGCGGAATTCAATCCCAAAAGAAAAAACATTTGTTTATTTTTTGGCTGCCATTTCTGAAGTGTATAATGTTGAGTAGGTGAATTTCTAGAACTGCATGGTGACCCTCACTCGGCGGGGTGGTGTTCATTGAAAATAGATATATTTTAATAAAATTTTCTACAGTGCAATATATTCAAACATCTGGAGCATAAATGTAGAAAATTTCATTAATAAATATCTATTTTTAATGAACACGATCTCA
>NW_026382125.1:0-231 GCF_001194135.2 Octopus bimaculoides | reverse complement strand
GATGACAACTGCACCGACAACAAAAGAACAACAGTATAATGCACTCACACACACACCTGCACATACATGCGCGTTAACACACACACACACACACAGGCACACAGGCACAC
Organism: Octopus bimaculoides; assembly: GCF_001194135.2. Lineage (NCBI taxonomy): Eukaryota > Metazoa > Mollusca > Cephalopoda > Octopoda > Octopodidae > Octopus > Octopus bimaculoides. Next base: position 121 of record NW_026382125.1, on the reverse strand, counting down.
AGGCACACGCGTGCGCGTGCGCATTGACTTACCCGATATTTTATTTATACGTTTACTTGTTATTTATTCATAGTTATCGATGCTTCGAGCGAACTACAACACCCTTCTGTTTCTCCCCCCC
>NW_026382124.1:11518-13885 GCF_001194135.2 Octopus bimaculoides | reverse complement strand
TGTGTATACGTGTGTATATGTGCGTGTTTGTGTGTATATGTGTTTCTGTGTATGCTTATATGTTTATATCTACTAAACAAATTTATGTAAATTGAAATTTGTAAATCTAATTAAATTATCTTTCGTCTTATGACAGATACGGAATTGGTGATGGTGATGGTGAAGTCGCTGTTAGCAATTTGAGATTCATTATGCCAATTGGCTATGGAATTGAGGCATGACCAATATTTAATTACGAAAATTCAAGAAAAGATTCCACAAACAAAAGTTATGTCAATGTATTTGTGCATATATGCCTATGTATAGGCGCAGGTGTGACTGTGTGTTAAAAAGCTTCTTTTTCAATCACATGGTTCCGAGTTCAGCCCGTTTAATCCCGCTTCGGGGCAGCTCGGGCAGGTGTTTTCTATGGAGAGGGGATTTGGTAGGCGTAAACTGTAAGAGGTCCGTCGTGTATATATATATATATATATATATATATATATATATTGATTCTTTTATCCCTTTACTTGTTTCGGTTATTTGACTGCGGTCATGCTGGAGCACCACCTTAAATCGAAGAAGTCATCACCAGGACGTATTCTTTGTAAGCCTAGTACTTATTCCATCGTCTCTTTTGCCGGACCGCTACTTTAGAGGGACGTACACACCAGCATCCGTTGTGAAACGATGGTTGGGGTGCCAAACACAAACACAAATACACACATATGTATATATATATATATATATTACACACGACAGGTTTCTTTCAGTTTCCGTCTACCAAATCCAATCACAAGGCTTTTACCGCTCTGTGGGATTGAACACGGAACCATGTGGTTGGGAATTAACCTTCTTACCACACGGCAGAGAGACAGACAGGCAAAAAGTGGTACAGATGAGCAAGATTACAATTGTCATATATAGATTTATATATGCATGTGTGTGCGTATATACATATATAAATCTATATATGGCTATATAAATAGATAGATACAGATTTATATATGTATGTGTGCATATATATATTTATATATGTATGTGTGTGTATATACGCATATAGAATTATATATATATATATATATATATATATAGAGAGAGAGAGAGAGAGAGAGAGAGAGAGAGAGAGAGAGAGAGAGAGAGAGAGAGAGAGAGAGAGCTAGAGAGAGAGAGAGAGAGAGCTAGAGAGAGAGAGAGAGAGAGCTAGAGAGAGAGAGCTAGAGAGAGAGAGAGAGAGAGCTAGAGAGAGAGAGAGAGCTAGAGAGAGAGAGAGAGACAGAGAGAGATTTAGATATGTATATATATATATATATAAATATATATGTCACAGTGAGGATATTCAAACTTCTTATAGGGATATTATTATCCAAGATACACTGATTTAATATATTAAATTTGAAGAAACAAAATCCTTTAATGAAAATATTATATAGAATATCGTAAGATATCAGTTATTTTTATTGAGATAGAAAACAAAGAGATCTAATGGATACAAAGTAATTTATTAATTAATCAACATATTAACCAACAGTTGTTTCATTTCTCAAATAAGATTAAAATTGCACAACATATGCAACAATATACTTTTGCCTTTGTATACCTAATAAGTTATTTAAAATGCAAAAGTATATTTTTTAATATACGTTTTGCGATTTTAATCTTATTTGAGAAATGAAACAACTCCTTGGTTCATATATTGATTAATTAATAAATTAATTTGTGTGCATTATATCTGTTTCCTAACACTTATATATGTTATACATATAGCAGGGAATTGCCAATTAGTAATAAAATTAATAATTAACAATTTTGCCAAGTAGTTCAGTATGAAAAAAACCTTTATCGGTAAAAACATTTATAATCATAAATATATAGGGGTCAGCATGAGTTGCTTCACCAACATACTGAAAATTTAGAAATAGCAGTCAAAGAACTACTGATTCTAAACTACAATTTTTTCTCTAACGGATGGCGATATTTAGGGCACACATAGAACAAAAACAGAAGAGAAAATAATAAACAAACCTGCCTTTAGTTAATCATGTACGACGTTTCATGGTTAAGAATATAAAACTACTCTTTGCCAATCCTCAGCATGATGTACGATAAATCTGAAAATGTCTGTATACTCATGGGTATTTGACCAAGCGACATCAAAATCACATAAGGGAAGGCATTTACGAAATTTATCGGCTAGTAAGTTCAACATTTCACCCCAAGAATCTATCCCATGTGCGCCACAAATAGTCCCGCATAAAAGGGTTGCAATTTAACCATCTAATAAGAGACATCAATATAAATATACAGATTAGAGAAAAAATTTTCAGTGTGTTGGTGAAGCAACTCATGCTGACCCCTATATATTTATGATTTTATATATATATATAT
>NW_026382124.1:9762-10858 GCF_001194135.2 Octopus bimaculoides | reverse complement strand
ATATATATATATATATATAAAGCAAATAAGTAACAAGGATGTCTAGGTATCTATGCATTACGACCGATTCAAGCGGCTCCATTTAATCGATCAATGAAACGCCCGTAATGCATTAGTAGCTGGACATCCTTGTTACTTATTTGATTTTTATTCACCTGACCTTGAGCTACGCGGTCTACACCGAATTGGCTAGGTACCTTACTTCAAGTACCTAGTTCAACTGAATTTTAGATAGATAGATAGAAGCAAAGTAGCTAGTACTAAAATCTCTATAAGGGAGGCAAGTAGTAACAATACTAAAAAGTAATGTTTGCTGCCACGTCAACATGGCGGTTCCGTACGGAACAATGTTACTACCATTTTTTAACCCTGAGAGTACTTTTATATATATATATATATATTCATGTCTACACATATACATTTGCATCTATGTGTATGCAATACATCTACCATAGCAGATGGTCAACACTCAAGTTTTTCGATTATAAACTAAAGTTTAAATTACATTAGATACTTTAAAATCGGAAATCTTGACTGTGTACTTTATAGTCTACCACTAGTATTAGTACAGTGTCGGCTATTTCCTTCTTAATGCCTGTTAAATGATAAATACAAATGAAATATGAAATAATCTTGTTGCGGCTTAGTGTAAATCACAATGAATATATCGTTTCTTTTGTGAGAGGCGATATAGATAAGATGTTTGAGGAGTGTTAATTTAGACGTTCTGCTTTGAGTGGATGAAATAAACATGGGAGTGTGTGGATGTAGACTTTTTTATGATCGTCTGAATTGCGACAGATACATTGTGATATTCCCATGGGCAATTCTGTTAACATGCTCTCCTGTTTTTATAATATCTACTTTAAGTAGATGTGTAGGTGTGCGTGTGCCTGCGTAGTATGAAGTTCGACAAGTAGTAAAGAATTTTGTGGTTTTTATAATACATATATATGTGTGTATACGAAAATAAATATATATATATATATATATATATATGTATATGTATGTATACGAAAATATATATATATATATGCATATGTGTGTATACGAAAATATATATATATATATATATATATATATATATATATATATA
>NW_026382124.1:0-9598 GCF_001194135.2 Octopus bimaculoides | reverse complement strand
TATATATATGTATATGTGTGTATACGAAAATATATATATATATATATATATGTATATGTGTGTATACGAAAATATATATATATATATATATATATACATACATGTATATGTGTGTATACGAAAATATATATACATACATACATATGTGTGTATATCTATATATACATGTCTATATATATACATATATATAAATAGTTATATACATATATATGCGTTTTGCTCCATTTATTATTATCTATATATATATATATATATATATACATATATATATGTATATATATACATATATATGTATGTATATGTATGTATGTATATATATATATATGTATGTATGTATATATATATGTGCATGAAGCCACTACAAATATTTTGTGGAAAAACATCATCTAAATTCTTTCCACAAAACACACCAAACTCCAGTCAAATACAACCCCCAAAAAACACAAGTTCAGAACAGAACAGCAAACGTGCTCACTCACATACACCGCATGCCATATACCTGATAGTCTCCCTTATTACGACCCTTATTACGACCGGCCAAAAAGAACAGAAACCGCTAACTCCCAAACTGCATCCATCAATCATGCAATATCATGGTACATCAGTGCAACAATAAAAACACACCAGCTTAGCAACTTCCCCATCAGGCCCAACTCCCACGTACCATTCACCACCATTTTCCTTTTCAGTTACCTACTTCTTATATTATACTCTGTGTGTAGGTATATATAATATACTTACATCGATATTACACATTATATATACGTATATTTGTGTGTGTACGTACATATGTATACACACATACATTTATGGTTTCTGTCTGACAAATTTTATTTACTAAAATTAGGCAACTCGAGGCTACTATAAAAGACTTCCTTAAGTGCTGCACAGTTTAATTGAGGAAGAAGTCACTTGTTAGGAAAGTGTATTTTTAGGCACATTTTATTGATGGTAACGTTTTCCTACGTTCGCCTAATCTCCTTAATTTAACCCCATAACAACGTTGCATTGACGGTAATCATCTCGGCTGACGGTAATCATCTCGACGGTGATTCATTCGGTTGCCTGCGCACGGCAACGGTAATCACGCCGATTGAGGTCAGCACTCAGTGAGAGATAAGGTTCGGCGGATCTTTTTTAAAACGGGGGCCACATTTTTCATTAACGAAATACTTTGAAACTTGGAACACTGGTAGAATGTGTCATATAAAACATCTTTTTCTCTTAGTCTTCTTAAAAAGAAAAGAAATCCATAAATTATTCCATGTTAAAGTTGTCGTATTTCTGTAATTTCAACCAATCACTGACGTCCATTCAGCCGATATACATTAAGTGCCGACTACATAAACAAACGATTCTGAAACAATTAACCCTAACCCTACGGTTAGGGTTAGGGTTAAAGCAAATTTAAAATGAAAAAAGCAAATAAAACGAAGGTATGGAGATTAAATACGCTTTACATCGCTTAATCAGCCAAAGGAGTAAATCTAAACAACTGAATACTTGTCAGTGATTGGTTGAAATTATCGAAATAAGACAATTTTTTACATGAAATAAATTCGAATACAAAAATATTTTTCTGTTCTATAACACAAAATAGATAAGTATTCGAAGTTTGAAAGTCTTTCGGTACCAAAAACACTACGTAAAACATTAATGAAAAATGTGGCCCCCGTTTTAAAAAAGATCCCGTTCGGCAAATATTTACGTCAACCGCTTTAGTGTAAGTACTGTCTATTTACCTACACTGTAACCCTGTGAAGGTGTGAAAAATAATCAGCGATTCAACTGTGTGAATATATGTGTGTATATGTAAAAGGAAGGTATGTGTGTGTGTGCACGCGCCATGGAAATGGAATGGTGAACGTTCAACTCTGAGTATATGTGTGTCCATGTACAAGGGAAGTATGTGAATGTTTGTATCTGATTATTTTGTACCTTATTTATATATAAAATACTACAATTTGCCGTTATTTTTGACAGCACGTGGTCAGCTAGTTAATAATAAAATGCAGTTTCATCTATTAAACACATTGGATGGTTAATTGAAATGAATATCTCAAAGTTTGTAAATCACCATCGGAAATCTTTTTAGTAGATTTCACTAATTGTTTAAAATGTTAAATTTGCTGAAGGTGAAATTAGAAAAGATAATGTAAATTTATTTGTTTCAAATCTACAATAGCTGCTAGTAGTTTTAGTTCATTTTCAAATTTAGAAAGCTAGGAAAATCTGTCTAGAATTTAAAACAATTAGTTCTTTCACGTTTCATTAAAGGAAACTGAAAATATTGCAGGAAAACTTTCAGTTTCATATTCAAATTTTATATTGTCTTCATATCAAAATTATCTGCAGAAAAATTAGGTTATGAAAAGATGAGTCAAATTACGCAAACACAAATGATATAGAAGTTATGTAAAATTTGGTCTTTACAAATTTTCCTGTCTGGAAAATTATTATTAATAGAATATTTCTATGACACAGCAATTAATTCCACTTCTTACATTCTAAAGCAACTAAGGACAAATCGATTTGTGACGTACGACGCAGTGAAATTCACATAAACATCACAAATAGAAAATGAAGTTACAGAACTACCGAAATAATGAATGGATTTCCTTACATATTTTATGAGTTAAACAGAAAAATTATTTTATTTATATGTAGCTTAATTACAATTTTCAGAAGCATGTAATACTGCGAGAAGTCACAGAGTGCTTGATTAAATATATTCTTACTAATTAATTACATTAATTTACACTGCGAGACATACGTCGTTCACATTATTTACATTTGACGGATATCTGTCCTCCTCTTGTTTGTTATTAACACAACGTTTCGGCTGATATAGCCTCCAGCATTCATCAGGTGTCTTGGGGGAAATTTCGAACCTGGGTTCTCATTCCTAGGGTATTTTTCAATGGTATTATCATTTTTTTTCAGGTCACTGCTTGGAATCGAACTCGGAATCTTGGGGTTAGTAGCACGCGCTCTTAACCACTACGCCATATGCCCGTTAGCATATGGCGTAGTGGTTGAGAGCGCGTGTGCATATGGCGTAGTGGTTAAGAGCGCGTGCTACTAACCCCAAGATTCCGAGTTCGATTCCAAGCAGTGACCTGAATAATAATAGTAATAATAACATCGAAAAATACCTTAGGAATGAGAACTCAGGTTCGAAATTCCCCAGGACACCTGATCAAGGCTGGAGAGTACATCAGCCGAAACGTTGTGTTAACAACAAACAAGATGAGGACAGATATCTGTCAAATGTAAATAATGTACATAATTCCTCTTCTCTTAAATATAGAACTCTTTGAGTCGTTTAGACCGCCAGTCTGGGATGCCTTTGAGAGAGAGTGAAGGGAGAAATAGTATTAAAACCAACAGAAAATGTTTTTGTTTTACTTGAAGGACAACAAGAAAAGTACGAGACGCATTATTGAATTTTATAATAAAGTAAACAAGAATATATCCGCATCATGAAAGAGGCTGGCACTCTTTCCTTTATTTTACTCCAAAAGATAAACTCATTCAAATTAATAACGAAAAGCAGCTTCGAAAACATGTGAACTTCCAGAAATGATATCAAGACAGATTCATAAAATTTAATTTATTTCAATTTATCTTAGCTTTTATTTCAGCATGACTAAATCGTCTTTTTAAGCGATTGAAATCGGTAACATATTTTGAGAAAAATGTAAATATTTTCTTCCTCTTATCAATGACAATATTCTCAAAGCGTTCTGTTTTTGTTTCTTAAAGACAGTCGTGTGTGTAAAGGCACGTGCGTGTGTGTATGCATGTATGTGTTTGTAGATGTAAATGCATGTATGAACATATATATATGTATGCATATGTACGCGTGTATATATGTTTGTGTGTGTGTATGAATATTAGCATATATGAAAATAGTGAATGTTAATCGCCAGGAAAAAATGTTCAAGTGGAAGTTTTTTGATTTTCTAGTCAGGAGGGAAGAGTAATGCCTTTGAGGTTAGTCCGAGAGATGTCCTCATAATAGAGACAGAACCAGTAGTTGCGAAAGGAGTGACCTCTGATATGAATGATTCCAAGAAGAATCAATCCTTGGTGTTAAATTGGTTAATGGAGTAAGTCTACCAACCACGTAGGCTATGGTAAGATTTCAAATCAGAACGACTTAAAATCCCGGAATAAATATCACTTGGTTTCCTTCCCGGCACACTAACGTTTTCGACACCATGACACCAAAGATAATTTTGGAAGCCTGGAGATCACTTTTAACCTTGGAAGCCTGGAGATCACTTTTAGCCTTGGTGGAATTTGAACACTTAACGGAACATATGTCGCAAGATATTCCTCCGGCTCACTGTCCACAGACACTAACGATTCGCCACCGATTGCAATGAAACGTTGGACGGAGGGGTGATGGGCGACGGGTGTATTGAATAGAAACTATATGACATTTGATAAGCGATGGAACTTTCTGCCATTATCTGCAATACTTAACAGTTTGAATCCTTTCACTATAGATAGTGTTGTTCATAACAGAAATCTGTTCCGCTTTTATTAGTTAAATGTCTTTATTGACAAAGACTTGTGCATGTAACACAACTACAGGTAAGTACATAATAACGTGTTTAAATATAGTCAGAATTGCTTTGCCATTCTTCGATATGCTAACTGTTAGTGAACGTACAGACGACATGCTCTGTCAGTGATAACGATTGGCCAAACATGCACTGCTGTTCATTCCGATCGCTTTGGAAACAAAGAGTTTTTGTCTCCATATGCTCCTCACTGCCCCTTCTCCCTCCTCTCTCTCTTCTCTGCTCTTTTATTTTCTAACTTTTAACTTTTTATGTTGATATGTTGTTCAATCTGAATCATATTATGTTTTCTCTTTTTCAAACTTTAGACTTATTGTTGCCTTTTCCAAATGTCAATTCTCTTCGGTGTTCCTTTGTGTCGTTTATAATTCCAATTTCAATTTTGTTTTTTCTGCTCAAGAATAACTTGAGCTTTATAGATTTTCTCTATTATTGTTAGTTTTTTTTTTTTTTTCCCGAACTATTGAACACCCGCGTTAAGGAAAAAGTAAAAAGTTACTGCTTTAAGAGACGTGCAAATTTTATTTTACTGTTTTTACTTCTTTTATGTAAGACTATGTGAGTTGAGGAAGAAATATGATAGAATACATGAAAGAAAATATAAAAGACAAAATTTTTGGCCTTATCTTTAGTTCGTAGCAGGTTGTATCTATTCACTCAGGGTTTTGTTATTTTACAAGAATACTCTGTTATATTTGGCTCTAGTGAAAATAGTCGTTAAAGTTAAAGACACGTGTTCGGCAACCATTCTTTCTTTCAAAGTGTTATCAATCACTATAGGACGTTGGAAGCGCTACTGACATACAACTGACTACACATAAGATCGTGACAATAAACCAAATTATCGAACTCTTAGTACAGACAAGAAAAGGAAACACTTTGTTTTGTTTCGAAAAATAACAAATTTGTGTAGAAAAAAAGACGTCTATTTTTATTAGACAAAGCAACATATTAAAGATCTGTGTTTTCGTTCTTATTTTCTTAATGCAATCTCGCAACACTTATGGGAAAATATTGAATATTTTTTTTAATTAAAAGCTAATAAAGAACGAGTAAGAGGGTATCGACAAAGGGTATCAGCTAAATCTCTGTAGAATTATTCTCCAGACACATAGTTTTTAGAGTTTTATTCCCAATATGTTTGAGAATAGGAAGAAGAAATAGAATCAGCAGTTATATCTGTGCTAATAAGCAAACTCGATCAGGGTTGACAACAACAATAACACATTGATAAGTTTTAGTTTCTGAAAAAAAAATGAAAAAGAAGCAATCTATTTTTTTTTTTTTTTTTAAGGCTATATTTTGTCTCGTGACATCGGCATAAATCAGTAAATCTGAATAGAAACTTTACAATCACTTGAATTTTCCACACCACATTTGCTTACCTGGATTGTCATCTCCAGAAATATAAGAATTTGAGCAGACATATCATTAATCAGCAGGTAAATAAACGGCACTAAATGTTGTTAGAAAATTCATCTTATTTTTTACTACTTCTACAGCTCCAACACTTTTCTAAATTATAGATAGTTTTAGAATACTTATCGGCTTTTCAATCTATTTGAAGTCTACTTCCTCAAAGTAATCAATGCGAGATCGTGTTTTCCTTTTTTTTTATAATCTTGCTTTGTTACAGCTGCTAATTTTAATTCATTAATGGTAAATGAATTGTCTGTTGTCGTCATGTGAAATTAGTATCAAAACACTTTATATGATGTAAAGGTTGTGATACTCTTTTCATACAAAAGTAATGCTGACTCGATAAATATCAGACAATCAGTCGAGAACTCTTTATTTATATTCAAGCATCGGGTGTCCATACTATACTGAAGACGTTTTAATCTCAAACCATCTATATTCATACATTATAGCTATTAGCTATTATGTATTTGGAGCATCTTGTTATTCATCACACAAGTGTATTCATTTAGAATTAACGCTGTATGAGCCCTTCACAGAGGAGTCTCAACCCAGCTATATTGGTCGGAAAATCGTTTTAATGATCCGGAAATTCAGGTAAACCCAAGCAATCCGTCCTAGAAGAGACTCGTCTATGAAACTTAGATTTTCTTGTTAAACCAGGTATCAAATATGAAGCTGATAAACATTACAGTAGCTTCATAGTCACGAGCTGGTCTCTGTCTTGTTTAAGAGAATTTCTATGATTCTTGAGATGCAATGAAGTTTTCTAGCACTCCAACAAAATTACGAAAACAGTTATTAATTCTCTGCTTTCCTTTGATTCAGTTAATCCTGTCCTGGAAAATGAGAAGGCGTATTGTGGAACCGTAACAGATGGATATAATTATAACTCAATAAAACCATTTTCTGTGAGTACTGTCCTTTATCTGGAATGACGTTGCAGTCAGATAAGACTGCAGTTATAGGCTCTATTTATGAAAAGGAAACTGAAGTAAGTGGTCTCTCTTACAAATATATTGTATTCAACGTTCGCAACAACATTTACATAATGTCTGGAGGACTCAGGTGTATCGAAAACGGTAATAATATATTCGTGAATTGATTGAAAATGCTTCGGAAAAGATTATTAATTGGACCAATTATGTCCGCATACATTATCAAAGAGCAGGAAGAATATATACTAATTTTGAAAAGATTGTAAAATTTAAAATAGCTATCTTCGTATCGTACTTAAGTTATCAACACTGTCGATTGGTCAGCCACTGCAGTATTTTTCTTGATGAAATAACATTTCTTCTGACTTTAGTAAAAAGTATAATTAATATTGGAGAAAAAGAGAAAAGTAATTCAATTCATCCCAGCAGCAGCCAACGAGAGCGCCAGATGAATTTCGACCTTTAGGTTTCTTCAGAGGTGTATGCTCTCTGTCAACCACATTCCCAGATGAGAATTCACCGTCTCTGATATAGGAAAACAAGAATAAAACATTCGCTCACGTTGCGAATAGCTGCCCAGTTACTTAAAAATCCAACTGCCCCAATTGCCTGTACTGTATCTAGTGCGATCGATATTAGCTGCTCAGCCAAAGCCCACTGCAGGAAATTCCTCTCCTTAAGTAAACTTAACTGGTTGTCATTACTTCCTAACATAGTCTGACTATTATACATATTTCCTGCTTTGAAATTTCTTCGTTCTATCACTAACCAAACCAACCACTGTTATTTTTATTAATATTTGAGAATGAAAATAGTGAGTTTTCAACCACTCATTCTTTTCTACTCAAGGAACAAGGCCCGAAATTTTGGGGGACGGGGACCAGTCGATTAGATCGACCCCAGTGCACAACTGGTACTAAATTTATCGACCCCAAAAGGATAAAAGGAAAAGTCGACCGCCTTATACACGCAGAAACTTTTAAGTAAATTGAAAGAAGACAGTTCTGTTATAGAAGTCTTGACAATTTAGAATCTTCACATAAAATGCTTGTAGAATGCAAAGTCAAATAACTTGAAATTTAAAGGATTGCTTGCTCAAAATCTTACAAAAAAGGATATGACAAAGATAGCACGTTTTGCACCCATTGAAGGCATATTAAGAAATAAATAAAGATCAGTGCAATATACACGAATGAATGATGTGAAATAAACACACTTTTCGATCAGCTTAAATACCATTTGACCTACAAAAAAACCATTCTCAATGCAGTTTGCCTTGGAAGACATGTCTTGCAAACAACTCGCACATGCAAGTGCTACCAGTCGAGAACTCCCCATAAGTGTATGGGGTCATCAGGAGAGAATGCGCGCCGTTTCGGGGCCTACCTCTCGACGGCATCAATGCGCGCCGGCCCCCCTCACTGATATGATGGCCCCGCTTGCTAGATCAACTGGTTATTAAAAACAAAGCTTAATATTTCTCTAGCCATCGCTCATCGTCTCTTTTTAACCAAATCCAGTGGCTAGCCTTCTCCACTGTAGTTTGGCTATCGGTCATGGTGGTATTTACCTTACGATTAGTTAGGCCTAACGATAACTGCAGACGTCTCACACTGTGTCCAACAAACCCTCTACATGCAACTTCGTAGTCATTTCGTAGCGACCTTTATGCACTGATATATACATCTCAAGCTACTTACGCTCTCATCAGTATTAGATACAATATTTCCCAGTCATTTTCTAGTTGTCTCGCTTTGTTATCAATACTGCTTGGATCATAAGTACCTTGAAACGCATATGAGTCCATTGGTTGGTGATGCTACAAAATGACTTTGGTGTTTTATACTTTTTTACAGCAGTGAAAATAGTCATTTTACAGGTCAAATATATCCGAACCATATTTAAAAAGATATTCTTGCTTGAAACTGATAATCAAATTAGGACGATAATCAAAATATGGAGCTGTAAAGCAAATATCTGAATAATGAGCGGGATGGTGGGTAATGATACGAGATGTTTTCACCAAATTAGTAATCTGAAGAAGTTTTTGGAAAATTTACAGTAACGCAGAAGACAAAAGCTGATTCAGATATTTTGAAATGACAAAGAAAATTGAATGTTTGTCAAAATTGCAAAGTCTACACAATTTTCTTCTCTGTCATTCAGTTGGTGATATATGTAACAAGTATTTTCAGAGATGTAACGTCAAATGACTGACGAAAAGAAAAAAATAAGAAAGCATTGAACTAAGTACTAACTGCGAAGTACAACTTTCGGAAAACATCTTGCAGTGTATTCAATATGTTCTTATAAAGCAGAATCGCAATAGAGAAAATATTCTATGTAGAGAAGAATATAAATGGCACGTCATGTCACACTCACAATAAGGGAGGGAGAACAGGAAGGATAAAGATGTAAAGATATTCAGACTTAATTATTTTTCTTCTATTCAGGTTGCATATTTGTTGACATTAAAAATATTCTATGCAATCCGTGGATGTTGTGCGTTAATCTAGAATGTGTCATGTATGCTGCACAATATGCTACATTCAAGACGCAATATAATACAGTGGTAATAATATGTATGTATATATAGATACGTATGTATATATGTATGCATGTGTATATATATATATATATATATATATA
>NW_026382123.1:0-340 GCF_001194135.2 Octopus bimaculoides | reverse complement strand
TATATATATATATATATGTGTGTGTGTGTGTGTGTGTGTGTGTTTATACGCCTCTAGGTAGATGTATATATATGTATATATATATACATCTACCTAGAGGCGTATAAACAAACATAAATGCATACATGTACATAGGCACATATGTGTTTATATATATATATATGTATATGTATATATGTATATATATGTATGCATGCATATGTATGTATATATATATATATATATATATATATATACATACATATATATATTTATATTTATATATATATATGTGTGCGTATATCTATATATAAATATGTATATATATATATCTATATAGGTATATATATACATATATATA
>NW_026382122.1:0-227 GCF_001194135.2 Octopus bimaculoides | reverse complement strand
TGTTTGCGTGTGATGTAAACCATTCAAAAGTTTTCATTGTTTTTTTTTGTTGTTTTTTTTGTTTTTTTTCTTACACATTTATTATCACGAATAGTGCATTTTCTAGCTTGTTTCAAACCTGTTTCAGTTGGTGACGTTTTGTGTTGAAACCCTTTTGGCAGTAGGATTCATTCTTATTATTACAGCTTATCGTTATTTCACCCGTCACTACGTTCTGAGTTGTATAT
>NW_026382121.1:0-412 GCF_001194135.2 Octopus bimaculoides | reverse complement strand
ATGGTTCTGGGTTCAGTCCCACTGCGTGGCACCTTGGGTAAGTGTCTTCTTTTTATAACCTCAGGCCAACCAAAGCCTTGTGAGTGGATTTGGTAGACGGAGACTGAAAGAAGCCCGTCGTATATATATATATGTATATATATATATATATATATGTATGTTTGTGTGTCTGTGTTTGTCCTGCCAACATCGCTTGACAACTGATGCTGGTGTGTTTACATCCCAGTTAGTTAGCGGTTTGGCAAAAGGAGACTGATAGAATAAGTACTAGGCTTACAAAGAATAAGTCCTGGGGTCGATTTGCTCGACTAAAGGCAGTGCTCCAGCATGGCCACAGCCAAACGACTGAAACAAATAAACGAATATATATTTATATATATTGTTGTACTTGGGGATGGTCATATTGCCAGTT
>NW_026382120.1:457-1029 GCF_001194135.2 Octopus bimaculoides | reverse complement strand
TGTTAACAACAAACAAGATGAGGACAAATATCCGTCAAATGTAAAGAATGGTAACGTTAATGTTATGCAAATATGGCTCCTATTTCATTATGCCGGCTATCTTCAAATGATACTGATTAGTGAGACAGTTTTTGTGGGTTGCGTCATTGCTATACCGATATAGTGTAGGATACAAGGATGGAATATATAAATATTTAATACATCACTACGCGCGTTTCTACTAGCCTCGTGATTTTAACATCAGAGTTGGTATCCTTGGGATTAGAGCAGTATAGTCCGTATTATCCGTGGACATCCATTTCATCATCACCATCGTCCTCCCCCTCCTTCCCATCGATTCAATTCAACACGCGATACTCGCTATGTGGGTATTTCTGCATGTATTTGGATGGTCATTCATCGAATGACCATCTGCTGAATAAACGACTATCCTTAAAATCTTCAGAATGAATAGCAAATAAATCCACTATATACACATAGGCACAGGCGTGGCTGTTTGGTAAGATTCTTGCTTCCCAACCATACGGTTCAGGATTCAGTCCCACTGCGTGGCACCTTGGGCAAGTGTCTTC
>NW_026382120.1:297-447 GCF_001194135.2 Octopus bimaculoides | reverse complement strand
CCACTGCGTGGCACCTTGGGCAAGTGTCTTCTACTATAGCCTCAGGGTGAACAAGGCCTTGAGAGTGAACTTGCTAGACGGTAACTGAAAGCCCGTCGTATATCTATCTATCTATCTATCTATGTAAATATTTGTGTGTGTAAGTCTGTG
>NW_026382120.1:0-287 GCF_001194135.2 Octopus bimaculoides | reverse complement strand
ATCTATCTATCTATCTATCTATGTAAATATTTGTGTGTGTAAGTCTGTGTTTGTCTCTCCGCCAGCACTCGACAACCGATGGCGGTGTGTTTACGTTCCTGTAACATAGCGGCCCGGCAAAATAAGTAATTGGCTTACAAAGATTACGTCCTGGGGTTTATTTGTTCTCCAGGTGCTCCAGCATGGCTACAATCAACTGACTGAAACAAGTAAAGGAATAAAAGAATAACATGAGTCTCGGTGCTCCAGCATGGCCGCAGTCAAATGACTGAAACAAATAAAAGAAT
>NW_026382119.1:0-318 GCF_001194135.2 Octopus bimaculoides | reverse complement strand
TCCTACGTTCGTTCTTTCCTTCCTACGTTCGTTCGTTCCTTCCTACGCTCGTTCTTTCTTTCCTACGTTCGTTCTTTCGTTCCTACGTTCGATCTTTCATTCCTACGTTCGTTCTTTCCTTCCTACGTTCGTTTGTTGTTCGTTTTTTGGTCCCTACGTACGTTCGTTCGTTATTTCTTAAGTTCGTTCCTACAATCGTTCTTTCCTTCCTACGTTCGTTCTTTCCTTCCTACGTTCGTTCGTTCGTTCGTTCTTTCCTTCCTACGTTCGTTCGTTCTTTCTTTCCTACCTTCGTTCTTTCCTTCCTATGTTCGTTCT
>NW_026382118.1:2351-2549 GCF_001194135.2 Octopus bimaculoides | reverse complement strand
GCGTGTGTATGTGTGTGCAGTGTGTGTGTGTAGAGTGTGTGTAGTGTGTGCGTGTAGTAGTGTATGTGTGTATGTGGTGTATGTGTTTTTAGTGTGTGTATGTGTGTATTTGTGTGTGGCTGTACGCGCGCACATGTACACGAGAGAGGGAATGAGAGCAAGAAAGAGAAAAAGGGAAAATAGAAAAGTCGATCACAC
>NW_026382118.1:0-1440 GCF_001194135.2 Octopus bimaculoides | reverse complement strand
TATATATATATATATATGACAGTTCGATTCTCATGGCTGGCTGCCGACAAATTTTTCTGCTTTTAAAAAGAAAACAGGATTGTTTCCTTCATATCTATACTGTTCAGTATCTATGCGTTGAATAAAATTTATCTTGTTCTAATATATGTATATATATATATATAGCAGCGTACGTACACCCTTGTGCTAACCTTATTGTAGATATGTAACTAAATTTTGTACGACTCTTACTCTATCTATTATTCCCCTCCCATTTTTCTCGCTCCCCCCTTTCTCACATTTCTTGGCCCTCTCTTTCTTTAACTCACACTATCTCCCACTTGTTTATCTCTCCTGTACCTTTCTCTTTGTCTGATTTGTTTCGAATCCTTAAATCCTGCTGCCCCCATCCATCTCTTCTTCCATGTGACCGACGTCTGACCAGCCATGATCTTTCTTTCTTGGCCTGACTGCTGACTTCCAACACCTCTTATGTCCATCTCCTATGTTCCTGCTTTTAGGCTTTCACTTCATACACGCCAGCTCAATTTGATCTGTTCTCAGTCGAAAGACACCTATTGTTATTTCTTGTTGTTTGTATTCCTAATTGTGTACTATGTTCACCGTTTCTTTTTGTCTTTGTTGCAGTACACATTCGCTAGCTTTCTTACAAGGGGTCTTTCTTACAAAGGGGTCTAATGCTCTTATCTTAGACTTTTTATGGGGCAATCAGATCGAACCATCTCAAGTGTAACTGCCCGAAACAGTAAGGACTTCTGGTAACTTGACTGAGGAAAGAAAGCCACGTCTTTTTTTGCCTGTCCTTCTAATTGTTGTTTCTCTTGTCTGCCTTTGTATCATCCATCTGTCTGACTGTTTTAATGCCCTCTATTTCGTTTTTGTTCCATTTATATATGCATATATAAAGTATAGTTGCTACCTAAATGTGGCTGACCCATATAGGATGATGCTACTGAAGTTTATAGCCCCAGGAAGACGGAGGAGATGTCTTCCTGGGGCTATAAACTGCAGTAGCATCGTCCCATATGGTCAGCCACATTTAGGTGGCACACACATCCGCTAGCTAAGGGGTCTAATGCTCTTAGCTTAGATTTTTGGGGGAGCAACCAGATCGAACCATCTCAAGTGTAACTGCTCGAAATGGTCGTCACTTTTGGTACTTGACTGAGAAAAGAAGGCTACGAATGACCCGACATTTTTGGCCTGTCCTAATTGTTGTTTCTCTTGTCCGCCTTTGTATCGTCTGTCTGTTCTAATGTTCTATTGTCCTCTATTGCGTTTTTGTTCTATTTTATATTTATACGTTTATGAATTTGTGTTGCAAGATTCCTGATGTGAAGTCGTGTGTTGAAACAGATATTGCATTTCGGGATGGTCATTTTCTTTTTTCTTTTGCCAAATAAACACATGCACTATATATTCATTCTTCACTCATTTATT
>NW_026382117.1:0-710 GCF_001194135.2 Octopus bimaculoides | reverse complement strand
ATCTGCCGGTGTTTATTGTTTTGGAAACAATTTTACATTTGGGAAAGATATGTTGTACACAGTTATGTACGCATGAATGCATGAACGTTTATATTTTTACATATGAGTTTCCTTTTATCTGTTTATATATCTATTAAGCTATTAAGCAATCTGCTTACATGCATATGTTCACATATTTACACATATAGACATATACATATACGTGTGTATGTATATTTGTATTTATGTATGTATGTATGCATGTATGTACGAACGTCTATATGTATGTATGAATGCATGCATGCATGCATGTATTTATGTATGTACACTGAATTTCATAATATATATCCAATGCAAGTTTTAATGGAAATGGATGTGCCTGAATATTGAAAATTAGAAAGATGTATTTCTATATCTTATCAATATTTATTTATTTGCAAATAGGTTACTTTTAC
The DNA here is from genome assembly GCF_001194135.2 of Octopus bimaculoides. Classification (NCBI taxonomy): domain Eukaryota; kingdom Metazoa; phylum Mollusca; class Cephalopoda; order Octopoda; family Octopodidae; genus Octopus; species Octopus bimaculoides. The sequence goes on along the minus strand of NW_026382117.1, from coordinate 276 downwards.
ACACGTTTCTTCATACGTCTCTTTGCATTTGCCTACTTGTACGCTGTAAAAGATTGGTTTTTGTGCAGTGTGCTTGAAAATATATTTGAAAGCTTAATAAATTTATACAGCACACATTCTAATGACAAGATATATGTTTGAATATTAAAGATATGAAACGTGCTTAAATATTGGATAACTAGTGAATGTTCCTTTAAAACAAGATTCTGTTTTCTACTTACGTCTTTGTATATTGTTTTCTAACAAAGGCACAAAGATATATATATATATATATAT
>NW_026382116.1:0-417 GCF_001194135.2 Octopus bimaculoides | reverse complement strand
TACTTAATTTATCGACCCCGAAAGGATGAAAGGTGAAGTCGACCTCGGCGGAATATGAACTCAGACCGTTGCGACGAGAGAAATACTGCTAAGCGTTTCGTCCAGCGTCCTACCGATTCTGCCAGTTCGCCGCCTTTATGTTTTACTGTATATTGGTAAATAAATGGTTGAGCAACTGATTTACGGTAGTTAAATGCAAGCCTCATGATTAGAGAACCATAATTAACTTAGAATTTTAATTTTATTTTATGCAGGGTTCTTGTCTGCTTGGTCGCCAATTTTCAGTCTCTTCAATTTCGGTGCGAACTAATTTCGTATTCAGTGGAATGTTATACTTTTATAGGATCTATTTTAAAACGGGGGCCAGAGTATTTTCTTAACCAAACACTTTGAAACTTGGAACACTGGTAGAATGTG
>NW_026382115.1:0-386 GCF_001194135.2 Octopus bimaculoides | reverse complement strand
ATCCCTCTCCAGAATTTATCCATCTGGTGTTGATAAAATACATTATCAGTAATGTACTCAGTGGATTTGATTTGTGCCCATTCCATACCCCTAAATTTTTCTCTATGTACTAACATAACAAATCATAAACCCTGAGTTAATCAGAGAGCCTGGTTGAATTTTACTTCCCATCTGTTGAGAGTCCCTAAAACAAGTTGTCAGTGAATGGTTTACCTTAAACTCCTATTTTCAGGTTTGATCCCACAATATGGCACTTTAAGCAAGTGTCTTCTAACAAAGAAGCCTTAGTTTCACCAAAAACTCATCAGTATAATTTGATGTTCTTGTTCTTGGCTGTTAATTGTAATCCATTATCTGGTTTGATAGTACCACTACCCATAAGTGTT
>NW_026382114.1:277-675 GCF_001194135.2 Octopus bimaculoides | reverse complement strand
CAGAACAACCTGCTTGTGAAATTAACATGCAAGTGGTTGAGCACTCCACAGACGTGCATATGTTTAACATAGTGCTCTGGAGAGGTTCAGCGTGACACAGAATCTGACAAGGCTGGATCTGCTACTCACATTGGTATACATACATACATACATACATACACAAACACATACATACGCACAAACATTCTGCTATACATACACACACACATTGGTAAACATACATACACAAACACACACACACACATAGATGCACAAACGTTTTGCTATACATGCAGACACACGTAAACACATAGACATTGGTATACATACATACACAAACACACATAGACACACAAACATTCGCTATACATGCACACACACACACACACATTGTTATACATGCATACACAAACACACAC
>NW_026382114.1:0-255 GCF_001194135.2 Octopus bimaculoides | reverse complement strand
CATTTTGCTATATATGCACACACACATATTGGTATACATAGACGCACACACATACACAATCATCATCATCATCATCATCGTTTAACGTTAGACATTTTGCTATAATGCATACACATACACATATTGGTATACATACACACACAAACATTTTGCTGCATATGCACACACACACACACACATATTGGTATCCATATACACACAAACACACACACACATACACAGACAAACATTTTGCTATACATGCACACACACACA
>NW_026382113.1:0-534 GCF_001194135.2 Octopus bimaculoides | reverse complement strand
TGACATTTTTACAGGGATTTAGTGACTGTTGTGGAGGAAGACCTGGCAGCTAATGCTTGTGACAGAGCAGACTTCACAAAAGGAACTGAATGCTACAGATTAAGTCTATCACCCAGAAACTTGTGAAAAAGATTTATGAAAGTAGACAGGGGAGATGTATATGTAATGCTAAAGCCTGCTGCTTTTTGCAGTTATATAAATCTCAATGGTTGTATGAAATGCAATGAAATAAGGCAAAATATAAACTACAAGTTATGATACATAAAATATTATGTATAATGTAAAAGAGTAAACTATGAATAAAATTTAAATGTCTAAAATATAATGTAAAAATGAAATAATTTATAAAATGTTTATAAATTGTGTCTTTTTTAAACAAAATTAAATATCTAAAAAATGTGCAATTATAATAATATAGCATACAAAACGTAATGTCTAAATTATGATTATCGCCAGTAAACTATAGTGATTAAAATATATAAAATAAATAATAAATATACATAATGTGAAATATATATATATATATTTCATTCA
>NW_026382112.1:0-235 GCF_001194135.2 Octopus bimaculoides | reverse complement strand
AAATGGTTCACTTTTATGCTGTGACAGCAAAGAACAGCAAGTTTCAAGACAGCATGTCATTTCATGCTCATTCAGTTCATGTGGTACCTACTTGTCCAGCTTCTTTACCTTGCCAATTTGTTCCAGATGGTCCAATACAGTTGGAATTGAAATATCAAACCTTGCTGCTAAGTATTGGGTCGTCGAGAAAGTTCTTGTGGTTTTTAACCTTTAAATTCAGATGCACATATCTCGG
>NW_026382111.1:0-492 GCF_001194135.2 Octopus bimaculoides | reverse complement strand
TTATTATTATTATTATTATTATTATTATTATTATTATTATTTATATGGCTGCCATACTGTGAAGTCATAGAAATTTTGTGCTCCGTAAGTTGAAAAAGTGTTTGTAATCTTTCCGGCCTTCTAAGGCTCCATCTTTTCATTTCTGTTGTTACCATTACATTTCTGAGATTGTCTGGATTGTGCAGATAGTATTTTTGTGTAGAAATACACCCTTTTTTGCAAGTAGTGCACATAAACAATTTTTGAATTTTAACTGCTTTCGCCAAAAATAAATGTGCAATTTAAAAAAAAAATTTTTTAATGGCTGATAAAGAAGCCATCATAATGTTCGACAAAGGAACGTGCACCTTGTCGTGAAATTTTGAGAACGAGGAAAGAGTTGAGAATATCAACATCAATGACGTCACCGAGGCGAAAAATGTTTCTTTTCTAAGCAACGTCAAAACTTTCGGTGTCGACAAAAAGAATAGCAGCAGCAGCAGCAGCAGCAGC
>NW_026382110.1:0-433 GCF_001194135.2 Octopus bimaculoides | reverse complement strand
ATGGTTCCGGGTTCAGTCCCACTGTGTGGCACCTTGGGCAAGTGTATTCTGATAAGCCTCGAGCCGACCAAAGCTTTGTGAGTGGATTTGGTAGACGGAAACTGAAAGAAGCCCGTCGTATATATGTATATATATATATATATATATATATATATGTATGTGTTTGTGTGTCTGTGTCGCCCGAACATCGCTTGACAACCGATGCTGGTGTGGTACTTCATTCACTGCGGTCCTTTTACTTCTGACTTACTTCTCTGTAACCATTTTACTTCCGGAATACCGCTCACCTGTCACATCGGCTGATTGCAAGGTATTTTAATTACTTTTCAACTTATTTCTGTTCTATTTTCCGACGGGGTTCGCCGATCTTTCGATACTAGTCTACCACAACTTCCGATCGTTGCGCGCACGCATACTGATTACATGATCGTAT
>NW_026382109.1:0-1494 GCF_001194135.2 Octopus bimaculoides | reverse complement strand
GATGAAAACATTTGATGCTTCAAAGTGTTTGATGAAGATGTTTGATGGATTTCGGTGTTTCATGACATTTGAAGATGAAGATGTTTGATGATAATGTTTGATGAAAATGTTTGGTTTGGGGAAAATATTTTCATCAAACATCTAACAATCTACTTTATCAAACACGTTTGATGAAGATGTTTGATGATGTTTGGCATTTGATGCTTTAAAGTGTTCAGGGTTTCATGACATTTGACGATGATATTTGATGAAAATGTTTGTTAAAAATGTTTTCATCAAACATCCATCAATCATCTTTATCAAAAACGTTTGATGAATATGATTGATAAAAATGTTTGATGAAAATATTTGATGAAAATGTTTGATGTTTGGCAAAATCATTTGATGTTTCAAAGTGTTTGATGAAGATGTTTGATGGATGTCGGTGTTTCAGCATTTGATGCTTCAAAGTGTTTGATGAAGATGTTGGATGGATGTCGGTGTTTCAGGACATTTAACGTTGATCGTTGATGAAAATATTTGAGGATGTTTGATAAAAATGTTTGATGACGATGTTTATTAAAACTGTTTCATGACGAATGAATTCTTTATGCTAATGAAGATGTTTCAAGACGTTTGAAGGAAGATGTTTGATGATAATGATTGATGAAAATGTTTGGTTTGGGGAAAATGTTTTCATCAGCATCCATCATTCATCTTTATCAAACACGTCATCTTTATCAAACATCGTCAAATTTCATGAAACACCGACATCAATCAAACATCAAACATCGTCATCAAACATTTTCATCAGACATAAGATAATAGAACATCTTCATCAAACACTTTGAAGTATCACAGTACTTTGTCAAACATTTTCATCAAACATCGTCGTTAAACATTTTCATCAAACATCATCATCATACATCTACAAACATTTGATAAGGTTTCAAGCATTGTTATCAAACATTATCATCAATCATCTTCCATCAAACGTCTTCAAACATGTTAATGAAACATCTTCATTAGCACTAAAAATTCATCATGAAACATTAACAAACATCGTCATCAAACATTTTCATCAAACATCATCTTAAGATGTCAGGAAACACCGACATCCATCAAACATCTTCATAAAACACTTTGAAGCATCAAAAGTTTTCATCAAACATCTTCAAACATTTTCATCAAATATTTCCATCAAGCATTTTCATAATACATTTTCATCAAATATTTTCATCAATCATTTTTATCAAACATCTTCATCACACGTGTTTGATAATGACAACTGATGGATGTTTGATGAAAATATTTTCCCCATACCAAACATTTTTATCAAAAATTTTCCTTCAAACGTCTTCAAATATCTTCATGAAACATCTTCATTAGCACTAAAAATCGTCACGAAACATTTTATAAAACATCGTCAAACGTTTTAAACAAACATTTTGATCAAACAACCAACATTTTCATCAAACATTTCTATCAAACAATTTCATCAAAAATTTTTATCAA
>NW_026382108.1:0-253 GCF_001194135.2 Octopus bimaculoides | reverse complement strand
GTATATCTACATGTCCACATATATATACCTGCATGTATATCTACATGTCCGCATATATATACCTGCATGTATATCTACATGTCCACATATATATAGCTACATGTATATCTACTTGACCACATATATATACCTACATGTATATACATACATATCCATATATATACCTACGTGTATATACATACACATCCATATATATACCTACGTGTATATACATACATATCCACATATATACCTACATGTATATACATACATA
>NW_026382107.1:0-363 GCF_001194135.2 Octopus bimaculoides | reverse complement strand
AAGGCATCGGTCAACCCGAAACTAAATTAGGCGACACTTACCCAAGGTGGTGCGCATTGGGATCGAACACGAAACCACATAGTTGCGAAGTGAGCTTCTGAACCACATGACCATGACTGCACCTCTGCATATATATAGATATATATTTATAAGGGTAAGTTGTAATTCTTGTTAGTGTTGTTGTTGTTAAGTTGTATTTTTGTTGACTTAATGCTGTTGTTGCTGATGCTGCTGTTTTGCTTTGATCAGCTTCTCAGTTATGACTATCCGATCTTTTCCATTTTGCTAATATAAATGTGTATGGATATATATATATATGTATGTGTGTACATATAAATAAATAAATAGATATGCATGTATGTA
>NW_026382106.1:1384-2050 GCF_001194135.2 Octopus bimaculoides | reverse complement strand
TTGCATGAAACGATCGTACTGCATTACTTCTGGATATCCTTGTTGCTTATAAAATTTCGTTGTGAAAGTTAGCTGTGGTTTCTTACTACTTGGGAGGTTTCCGTTGGCAATATCGCTTCCTATATATCCCTCTCTCTCTCTCTCTCCCGCACGCTATATATGCATGTGTGTGTGAGTGAGAGTGTGTATATACATACATAGATTTATATTTATGTGTGTGTTCGTGTGAGTGCGCACGCGATTGTGTACATATATATATATATATATATATATGTATATGTGTGTGGGTGTGTACATGTATATGTACACATTGTGTACATATATAATAAATTAAATTAAATATGCCTTACAAATACAAGCAGACTATGAAATACGAGTGTAAGAGAATATAATGCGCTTCAGGCAACCTGAATATATTACACTTATCTCAGCAAGGAACCAAGGAAGGCGAATCACAGATAAAATCATATTTGTAGAACTAATCGAAAGAAGACGTAATGTTTCATTCTTTGAAAAACTATACATTTGTTATATAATTCTAAAATGAATACATACACACACACACAAATACGCATGTATGTATAAGCATATACATACAAACACACACACAGAGACAGATATATATATGCATGCGTGTATGTTTATATATATCGATATATATATATA
>NW_026382106.1:0-245 GCF_001194135.2 Octopus bimaculoides | reverse complement strand
TATATATATATATATATATATATGTTATAGTAGAGGCAACATTTTCTTTGTCTATCTCCTTAACTTCTTGGAGATTTTAGGTATAATTAAACTAGTGTGTCCATTTGTTCTAATTTGATTAGATTCTAGGTCTCTGTGCAGCTGAGGATTGCCCTGCAACTTAAATTAATGCAATGATTGTATTGTTCAATTAATTGGAGTTGCATGAAACGATCGTACTGCATTACTTCTGGATATCCTTGTTG
>NW_026382105.1:0-568 GCF_001194135.2 Octopus bimaculoides | reverse complement strand
TATATATATATATGTGCGTGTGTATGTGTTTATGTTGGTGTGTCAGTGTTTGCCCCACCACCATCATTTGACAACCGACGTTCGTGTGTTTACGTCCCCGTAACTTAGCTGTTCGTCAAAAAGGAAACGATAGAATAAGTACTAGAATAAATCCTGTTCGACTAAAGGTGGTGCTCCAGCATGGCCACGGCGAATTGACTGAAGCAAATAAAAGTAAAAGATAAAAGAAAAATAGATAGCCACCTTTATACACATATACACATGTATATATACATATATATGCATATATACATACATACATACGTACATATATACATACATACATACATACATACATATATTTATATATATGTGTATGTATGTATGTATGTATGTATGTATGTATACATATCCAATGGCTTATTTGTTAGTCGAAATGTTTACATCAACGTTCGTGAACTTATGTGTGTGTGTGTGTGTGTGTGTGTGTGTGTGTGTGTGTGTGCGTCCGTGTATGTGTATGTGTATGTATGCGTGTGTATGTATATACATGTGTATAATATATACATATATATTAGAGGAATATGTG
>NW_026382104.1:0-1770 GCF_001194135.2 Octopus bimaculoides | reverse complement strand
AATTACGAAAGGGAAAGACGTTGAGGCGCCGCTCCTGTCTGCAGTAGAGACTCCATGTCTCACTGCTGTAAAGTAGCGTACTAAGGACCCACGCCTTATAGACAGCAATCTTGATGTTTGCAACCAGTTTCTTTTGTTTTCCCAGACTCTCTTTGTGAGCCTGGCAAATATGGAGAGTGCTTGTCCGATTCGCCTGTTGATCTCAAGGTCCAGAGAGAGGTTGATGGTAATGGTAAAGGTGTGGGGCGATTGACACGTTAGCCCATTACTTGGGTCTTCTTCTGACCGATAGACAGACTGAATCCTTGACAGGCCTTTGAAAATTTGTCCACGAGGTGCTGCATTTGCTCTTCAGAGTGCGCTGTCAGTGCTGCATCGTTCACGAACAGCGTTTCTCTAATGACTACCTGGTGAACCTGGATTTTGTTTTCAGCCTCGACAGACTAAACAGTCTGCCGCCTGATCTAGTGTGGAGGTGAACACCATCAGTTGATATTCCAAATGCATGTTTCAGTACGACTGCAAAGAAGATGCCAAACACATAGCCCTACTTCACGCCAATACGTATGTTGAAAGCCTCCGAGAAGAACCATCAAATTGAACGACGCCTTTCATGTTCACATGAAATGATTGGACAATCTTGATGAGTCTTGGGAGGGGAGCCAATCTTGAGAAGGATTTTGACCAGGCCATCTCTTGTCGATGAAGTTGATAAAGAATGGTTGCCTTTGCTCTCGGCACTTCTCCTGTAGCTGTTGGCAAGAGAAGACCATGTTGATGGTGGAGCGTTTTGATCGGAAACCGCACTGAGCTTCGGAGTATACCTCTCAGCGATTTTCTGTAGCCTGTTTCGGGAGACGCGGGCAAAAACCTTCCCAACGATGCTTAACAACGAGATGCCTCGGTAGTTATTGCAGTTGCTTTTGTCTCCTTTGTTTTTATACAGGGTAACAATGTTGCAGTCTCTCATGTCTTGTGGCACTGATCCCTCCTCCCAGCACTGACACAGTAGCTTCAGCAAGTGGCTAAGTAGAACTCACTTTGTACACCTGATGATCTCTGGTGGGATGCCAACGAAACCCGGAGCTTTTCCAGTGGGCGAGCCAATAATGGCTCTGCTCAGTTCTTCAGCAACTGACAATACGTCCAGCTCCTTCATGACAGCTAGGTGCTCTAGGGTGTCTAGCGTACTGCCAGAGTTTCCTTGGCACAGAGTTCGGAATAATATTCCACCCAACTCTCCAGCTGCTCTCTTTTGCCCTTGATAACTTCCACTGTTTTGGACTTGAGTGGAGCTGTCTTGCTCTGGGTTGGGCCGATGGCTTTCTTGATACCCTCATACATTCCACAAATGTTGCCTGTGACAAATGACAGTTGGATATCTGCACATAGTTGTAACCAGTAGTCATTTGTACACCATCTCACTATCTTTTGCATACTGTTCTTTACTGATCTCAATGCTAGCTGCGTGTCCTAGTAGGTTGGTGTTTGTGCTTCAGCAGGGCAGCACGCTTCTCCTCCATGAGGGTATTGAGTTCTTTCACATTCGCCACAAAGCAGTCATGTGTCATTTTCCTCCTCTTCCCAAAAGCCCTCGGTATAGTGCTATGGATGATGTCCCTGAGAGAGCCCCACCTATAACTTCCAGTTTGGTCATAGATAGCTGTATATATAGTCAGGAGTGGCTATTGATAAGAAGCTTCCTTCTCATTGCGTATAATTCCGGGTTCAGTCCTACTGCGTGGCACCTTGGGCAAGTGTCTTCTCCTA
>NW_026382103.1:0-322 GCF_001194135.2 Octopus bimaculoides | reverse complement strand
TATGTATGTATGTAAGTATGTATGTATGCATGTATGTATGTATGTATGTGTGTATGTATTATGTATGTGTGCAACATTATTCAATTTTATTTCAAAATTTGTTGCCAGTAGAGAAGGAGCCGGTTTCCAACCTAGATCCAAGACCCCCTTCATTGAATTTCAAAATCAACAACAGGGTATTTTTGCATGTATCTGTGTATATGTGCAATATTTGTTGTCGGTGCACGCGCATATTTGTATGTTTGTTTTATGTGTTTATTCTCGTGTATATACAGGGTGGGACAGAGAGGACGGATGTTTTTGAAAAATTCATAAAATCATT
>NW_026382102.1:0-239 GCF_001194135.2 Octopus bimaculoides | reverse complement strand
AGTTTTGGCAGAATCATTAGCACGCCAGGCGAAATGCCGCTAAGCATTTCGTCTGTCTTTTATGTTCTGAATTCATATTCCGCCGGGGTTGACTTTGCCTTTCATCCTTTCGGGGTCGATACAATAAATAAGTAATCGACTTAGCCTCTTTCCTAAACCTGCTGGACTTGTGCCAAAATTTGAAACCAGTATTTATTTCTTTATTGCCTACAGGGGGCTAAACATAGAGGGGACAAACA
>NW_026382101.1:0-330 GCF_001194135.2 Octopus bimaculoides | reverse complement strand
GAGAGAGATGCAGCGCAAAGTTTTGTCAGTGAACAGGTCGCGGTTTCAACGTGACGAAAATATTTTGGCACAAATGAAAATTAAATGCTGAAGCGAAAGTAACGGTTTTTGTGTGTTCTTGAATGGCATACAAATATCTTCCACTGTGTGTTCCGTTAAGAACGTATTAGAGTACAAATAGAGCTCATTCAAAGGGTCCATAGATGTAATAGCATTGAAATTAAAATTTACTTGTGGAGACAGCGATTAAATATCGCCCGAGGAGATACGTATGGATCTTATTATACAGGTAAATCGTTACCTTATTTAATTTAAATTTAAATTTAAATC
>NW_026382100.1:0-1406 GCF_001194135.2 Octopus bimaculoides | reverse complement strand
GCCTTTCATCCTTTCGGGGTCGATGAATTAAGTACCAGTTGTGTACTGGATTCGATCTAATCGACCTGGATCCCCTCCCCAAATATTTCGGGCCTTGTACCCAGAGTAGAAAAGAATATACACGTGTTTTATGGCGGTGAACTGATAGAATCGTTAGCACGCCGGGTAAAATGATTAGCAGCATATCGTCCGTCTTTACGTTCTGAGGTCAAATGCCATCGAGGTCAACTTTGCCTTTCCTAATTTCGGGATAAAAAAAATAAGTACCAGCTGAATACTGAGGTCGTTATATCGTTTTACCTGCTGCCCCAAAATTTCAGGCCCTGTGCCTATAATAGAAAGGATTATTATTATTATTATTATTATTATTATTATTAATAATAATAATAATATTATTATTAATATTATTATTAATATTATTTACGGCGGCGAGCAGGCAGAATCGTTAGCACACAGTGCAAAATGCTTAACGGCATTTCGTCCGTCTTTACGTTCTGAGTTCAAATTCCACCGAAGTCAACTTTCATTCTTACAAGGTCGATGAAATAAGTACGAACTGAGTACTGAGGTCGATGTAATTGACTCAGCTCTTAATCCGAAGCTTCTGACCTTGTGCCAAAATGTGAAACCAATATACACATGCTTAAGTGAGCTGACAGAATCGTTAGCACGCCACACAAAATGCTTAACGGCATTTCGTTCCTCTTTATGTTCTGAGTTCAAATTCCACCGTGGTCAACTTTGCCTTTCATCTTTTCAGGGTAGATGAAATAAGCGCCTATTGAGCACAGTGGTCAACGTAATCGATTTAGCTCCTCTTCCATTATTACTGGTCTTGTGCCGAAATTTGAAACAATATACGTATTCCTATAAAATTAAAGTTACAAGGATATGTTTGTTATAAAGGAAACTTTGTTCTATACAGGTGTTCCAAGGGCGGACATACATATGTCGCAAAGCCCTTCTCAGGTGAAGATTAAGAACGGAATTGAAGTTGGTGGTACATGCCTATGAGAACTGCGTGTTTAATCTGTTTATCGTGTGCTATCTAACGAAAAGTAAACCAACTGAAAGATATTTGGAAGTCAATGTTACATTTAGAAAGTGAATTGAGGACAAAAAAGAACGTTTCAAAGGACTGGGTGGGTAAATGCAATTCTTGGGTAATCTAGTTAGTTTAAAGGAGATGTCGAATTGACATATATTATCATCCTTTATTTTTTTATCTTTTACTTTTTACAGTCATTAGACTGCTACCATATTGGGGCATGACCTCGAAGAATTTTTAGTCGATTGAATCGACCGCAAGTACTTATTTGTTATAAGCCTGGTATTTATTCTGTAGGTCACTTTTACCGAACTACCAAGTTACAGAGAAGTAAATACATGAGCACCGGTTGTCAAGT
>NW_026382099.1:0-376 GCF_001194135.2 Octopus bimaculoides | reverse complement strand
AATTAGCATGGGTTTGTATGAAAGTGCTTTCTGTTCTTAAGAAGGATCACTAACTATGTATTGTTTCATTGTATTAAATGGGGTTAATACAATTTTGCCCAGAAATCATGTTTTCAAAATTTTAATTTCACCCCATCCCCACTGCAATTTCTTAATTTGTAACTTCTTTTCAAATTTTTTTTTTTTTCCACTTAAGATTACAAATCTGGGAAATACATTTTTTTAAAGTTTAATTTTTCTTAAAGAAACACCCAATGTCCCTTCTCCCACCTCACCCACCTATCACCTACCCGAATTCAAAATCGACAGTTCCCCTCCCTCCAAAGTTTCAGGCCTTGTACCTATAGTAGAAAGGATTATTATTATTATTATTATT
>NW_026382098.1:0-292 GCF_001194135.2 Octopus bimaculoides | reverse complement strand
GCTATATTGGTAACGGTTGCTACATCCTCTGGGAAAATTATTATAATATTGTCTCGTCATCAATAGATGCAGATAAATAACCGCTGCCATTGGAGACTTTCAACATTGATATATCCATGAAAGATATACCTATCCCACCAAAGAAAATCTACATGGAGCAGCTTATCCATAAGACGCATTCTTTCATAAATAGAATTCGTTGGAGAGCACACTTCTGGGATAACAAATGAAAACAAGAAAATACATCAGATAAAGGATCGAAATATAAAAAAATCTTTAAATCTAGGAATAA
>NW_026382097.1:0-211 GCF_001194135.2 Octopus bimaculoides | reverse complement strand
TATATATATATATATATACATTACATATATACACAAACACACATGGGTATATACATATATATGTGACTGTGTTTATGCATGCATGCATTGTTTTATATGCGTGCGCGAGTGTTTGTATATATGTCTGTGTCTGTGAGTGTACGTGCGTGCATGTATGCATGTATGTGTGTGCGTGTATGTGTATGTGTGTGTGTGTGTGTGTGTGTGTGTG
>NW_026382096.1:0-368 GCF_001194135.2 Octopus bimaculoides | reverse complement strand
CTAAGTTACAGGGATGTAAACACACAAGCATCAGTTGTCAAGCGATGGTCGGGGAGAAACACAGACACACAAATACGCACACACACACACACACACATTAATATATATATAACGGGCTTCTTTCAGTTTCCGTCTACCAAATCCACTGACAACGCATTGGTCGGCCCGAGGCTATAGTAGAAGATGCTTGCCCAAGGTGCTACGCAGAGGGACTGAACCTGGAACCATGTGTTTAGGAAGCAAGCTTCTTACCACACAGCCACTCCTGCACCTATATATATATATATATTACATATATGTATATATATTACATATATGTATTATATATACATATATATTAAATATATTTGATATATATTACATATATA
>NW_026382095.1:218-424 GCF_001194135.2 Octopus bimaculoides | reverse complement strand
TCCGTTCGTATGTACGTGCGAACGTGCGTACGTTCGTTCGTTCCTTCGTTTTTTCATTCGTATGTACGTACGGTCGTTCTTTCGTTCGATCGTTCGTTCGTACGTACATACGTTCGTTCTTTCGTTCGTACGTACGTTCTTTTGTTCGTTCCTTCCTTCGATCGTCCTTTCGTACGTACGTATGTACGCACGTGCGTTCGTTCGTT
>NW_026382095.1:0-208 GCF_001194135.2 Octopus bimaculoides | reverse complement strand
TTTCGTACGTACGTATGTACGCACGTGCGTTCGTTCGTTCGGTCGTTCGTTCGTTCGTTCGTTCGTACGAACGTGCGTTCCTACATTCGATCTTGCGTTCATTCGTTCGATCGTTCGTTCGTTCGATCGTACGTAAGTAATTACATACGTAAGTTCTTTCGTTCGTTCGTGCATACGTACCTTCGTTCGCTCGTTTGTTCGTTCGTTC
>NW_026382094.1:0-2327 GCF_001194135.2 Octopus bimaculoides | reverse complement strand
CCTTCTATATGGAAAATTGGCAAGCCAAGTTGTCTGATAGTATTCCTTGCTATCCATTTATTTTCATTCTTTTTTTTATATATCTCTTAGCTTTTATGACTTTATCTACAATATCATTCTACACCTGATTGGAGCCTTGCTCCATCATCAAATCAGAATTCTTAATGTCTATACCTGTTTCCTACAAGTATTTGTATTGGGTCATCCCATAAATAATGCAGTTTTTCCTAGTTGCATGAACTAAAAGTCAGAGGGGGACGGGATAAACTACAGGCATCAACTTCGCTATAAAAGCAGGTAGTAATTTTACATTGTTCTTATTCTTTAAGCAAGTTTTCAAGAGTGCAGTTTGATTTTAAGTTATCTTTTCAAAGCTACAGTAGAAGTGACAAAGAAGCATATTCAACATATTTTGCTTTATGAGTTCAATAAAAGCACCAACGCAATGGAAAATGCAAGGATATTAATGTAGTATAGGGGATCAGACAATAAGTGTAAGCCAGTGTCAGTGGTGATTCCAGAAATTCCGAGCCGGAAACTACAGCCTAGAAGATGAGCCTCGTCCTGGAAGAGCTGTGTAGCAAAATCTCATCGTAACTGTTGAGGAACTAGCAGAGAAGCTCGGATTTGGTCATTCAACCATTCATCAACAACTGCATGCTATCAGAAATGTCATCAAATTGAGCCAATAGGTTCCTCACAAACTTTCCGAGTCTAATCGCATGCAGAGAGTGAATGTATACTTTTCTTTGCTGTAACGTCTCAAAAATGAACCTTTTTCCGACCGAGTAGTGACTGGTAACAAGAAATGGGATGTCTATAAAAATGTTCTGGGCCAAAGACTGTGGGTAGGGAAGAGAGAAAGACCAGCACCCCAGGCTAAAGACATTCACCCATGTAAGGTGTTATCTGTTTGGTGCGATATGAAAGCTTTAGTCCTCTTTGAACTTTTAAACCCAAACCAAACGATAACAAAGGAGATTTACTGTGAGCAGCTCGAGTGGCTTAAGTCAGTGCTACGGCCATCTTCAGCGAGGATGACATTCCAAAGGCTGGAGCAGTCTGAATGGGAAATAATGCCCCACCCACCATATTTACTGGACATTGCCCCATAAAATCATTTGGATGGAAAAAATATGAATTCTGTAGATGAGGTCAGAAAAGTACTGGTGGAGTATTTTTCATCACATCAAGTGAATTTTAGAAGAGGGTCCTTGCAAGTCTACAAGATAGATGGAAGAGCATTGTAGAAAATGAAGGAGAGTATATTTTAGATTAAAAAAGGATGTTGTTTATCTTAATTTTGAAAAATAGAAGTCTAAAAAAACCACATTATTTATGGGATGACCCAATATTAAGAATCCAGTTTCACTTGTTTAGATTTGCATATCAACATTCTTGAAGTTTCCATTCATAATTATATTAAGTTGTGTTTTTGGGTGTGGCTCATATTTTATGATCAGTTAGACATGACTACATGTCACCCAGACGTATCTCACACTAGTTGACATTATTTGTCAGTAAAATGTGAACAAAATGAACCAGATACAGTCAGTGGGTGGGGGTTACACAATGGTAAAGTAAATTTTTCTACTATATATGTCCTTCATTATATTTTGTTTTTAACTTACTTTAAATGATACATTTCCATACTTTAGAATTATGTTACAGTATGATAGTAGTACCTATTCTAAAATCTTACTGCTAGGCTATTGATTACCTCAGTCTTAACGAAGGCAGAGGTATTGTTTTCAGTCACATTTGTTTATTTGTTTGTCTATGGACAAAATATCTCAAGACCTGCTGGATGGATTCGGATGAAACTTTCAGGCATGTTTGGCCTTGTGACTGGCATGAACTGATTAGATTTTGGAATCGATCTGGTACCAGACAAGAATTCTGGATAATTTTTCTGTTTCTTTACGTAATTTTGGGGGGTGGTCAGGTTCATTTTTAGTATTCTCGTTTTTGAGAGCAGTCTAGTTTATTTCAAATATTCTCATATTAAAAATCATCTCTGGCTAATCGTTGGTGTTACCTTGCTGGAGGTTTGCACTCTGAGTGCTCGTGTCTTTAAATTGAAATGAAGCAGAAAGAAATATATCCGAATTAAATGTTGTCCTGTAGACCTATCTGTTTACATGTGCTTGCATACACATGAGGTTGTTGCTTATAATAGGTTTTGTTTTGTGTACTTGTTGATTTGGGTTAGAATATTTGTTTGACTATTGAGCAGGATTAAGAATAAAAAGAAAAAGTCTCTACCTTTAATTCTATCCTATAAACATTATTATATATATATATATATATATATATATATATATATA
>NW_026382093.1:0-506 GCF_001194135.2 Octopus bimaculoides | reverse complement strand
ATATATATATATATAAAGGGAGAGACACAGAGAGACACAGAGGGCGAGAGCATGATAGAATGATACATTTACATACATGCAAACCTCTTAATTAGCTTTTCATTTCAAATATGTGTTTGTGTGTGTGAGTGTATAAGCATATGGACGGCTTTGTAGGTCAATAGAAATGTAGATTCATTGACAGACACAAGAAGATAGATAGGAAAAGAGAGATGGACAGACAGTCAGGCAAGCAAGCAGACAGACAGGCAGGCAAACAAATGGACAGAGAGATAACGTGTGAAGCTGTATTAAGATTCGTGTTTCAACACAGTTCGCCAGGTGACCGCAATTTACATAAAGCATTAGGGCCAGTTATAGCGAGAAACCAATCTTAGGTATAGATTATTGAAATGTTAGAATATAATTGGAAACCAAACCTTCTTCCTACATATTCCTGAGTCTATGCCACTTCAAGCGCTGACACACACACACACACACACACACACACACACACACACACACAC
>NW_026382092.1:0-241 GCF_001194135.2 Octopus bimaculoides | reverse complement strand
TATATGTATGCATATATACATACATATATGTATATATGTATATATGTATATATGTATGTATGCATATATATACACACACACTCATATATATATATATGTACGTATGCATATATATGAATATGTATTTATATGCATATGTATATGTAAATATGTATACATAAATATGCATATAGGTATATATACATTTACATATACATACATACGTACATACATACACACACACACACACACATATATATAT
>NW_026382091.1:0-221 GCF_001194135.2 Octopus bimaculoides | reverse complement strand
AATAAGTGATAAACTCAGAAGAGATGCTTTCATCATCAGACAAATCTTCAGATCCATTGCACTGAGCAATCCCTTTCTTTACACTGTATGGATAGTGGGAATTGAAGTTGAGGTTTTGTCCAGTGAAGGTCAGCTTGTGGTATATGGATGTCCTGGCTCCATACTTGGTGCATGAGGAATTATGTACATTATTTATATTATTTACATTTGATGGATATTTG
>NW_026382090.1:0-563 GCF_001194135.2 Octopus bimaculoides | reverse complement strand
TATAAGTGGAAAGAAACTCGGGGAGAGCGTAACAGCAGGTGGTCCTCAGACGAGAAACTCCTTTAGGCAAGTGTTTCAGCCCTTAACTCCTGACACTCTATATATATCAAGAGGGCACACGAGGCGCACGTGATATTAACAATAATATCTATATAAATATCTACATTTGAATATTTACTCCTAATTAATATATTTACACCGAAGCTATTCTGATTTTGGCGCAAAACAATTCAGAGCGCCGGTGGACTTCAACATGACGAGTTTGAATTTTTTTCACTTGGTAAATCTTGCTGAAGAGAGCTGAGGTTTTTTCGCTAGAACTCGAAATCATAATACAAAAGTATCCAAATGCCAGAACATATAAAGTTAAATCTTGTATATATCTAGCAGTCTGTATAAATGTAGTTTGATTGTCAGTAAGTATATCTATGGTTATGCATAAAATACTGAATAGAAAATGCTTGAGCAATAAAATGCACTTTCCTATTTAAAATCTGAAACGCTAGGGAATTAAAACAACGAATTGAAATAATAAGTTTTAGCAAATCAAAGCAATGCTAAAT
>NW_026382089.1:0-610 GCF_001194135.2 Octopus bimaculoides | reverse complement strand
TTATATATATATACATATATAAATACATATTTATATATATATATATATATTTATATTTATATATATACATGTTTGTGTGTGTTTGTGTATGTATGTATACGTAGACACGTATATATACATATATATATATATATATATATTTATATATATATATATATATATGCGTGTGTATATATGTGTGTTTATGTGATTATAAATGTCTCATTATTTGTATATGTGTGTGTGTGTGTGTGTGTGTGTGTGTGTGTGTGTGTGTGTGTGTACACACTGAGGAGAGACGAATAGAGAAAGGAATAGAGAGCGGGTGAAGTTGCTCGTTAATACAAAGTAATGACTGTCGAATGAACTGCCATCTTAATGAATTTTATGTTCAGTGGTCAGAAAATTTCAGGTCATCATAGCTGATTAGTTCAGCTTTATAATGTGACCATTAGCTGTATATGAAATAGGTTATTTTGGCCTCATGGCCTGATGCTGGGAGGTAGTTTAGTGCGTAACTGGAAGGGCTCAATTTTTAATTAACACCACCCATCTACACACATACATACATACATTCACATACATGCATACATACATACAGACATATACATACACACACACACACACACAC
>NW_026382088.1:0-285 GCF_001194135.2 Octopus bimaculoides | reverse complement strand
ATATATATATATATATATCTGTACATATACACAAAAATACATATGTATGATGTATATGTATATATATATGTATGTATGTGTGTGTATATGTATGTATGTATGTATGTATGTATGTATGCATATATACATTATACACGCACACTCACATATATATATATATATATATATATATAAGACTTGATTTTCTATTGTAGTCTTACCGATCCACAGATACCAGGTAAGTGAATGTATGTTTGTATTATATATGTGTGTGTGTGTGTATGTATGTATATGCATCTCTCTCTC
>NW_026382087.1:0-310 GCF_001194135.2 Octopus bimaculoides | reverse complement strand
GTTGAAGTAGGGGGTGTAGTGATTGTTAGAGTTCTGGTAGAAGGGGTAGGAGTAGGGGTATTGTTGGATGAGTAGCTGTCCATAAGGAACAAATAAACCTCCCTCAATACCGCCAAATTCCACTCAGTGGCCACATAGACTCTTGCGCCAGAAACAAAAACCCTAAATTCATTATATTCCCTTTCTATCAATGTAAAGACAGAATCTCCACACAAGAAAGAATCAACAGGGAAAATCTTTTCATAGAGAAATTCCAACCGTTTCTTAACACACACACACCCCTCAGTGACCTTATTTCTCTATGAACAGA
>NW_026382086.1:0-358 GCF_001194135.2 Octopus bimaculoides | reverse complement strand
ATATATATATATGACCTGCACAGTTATAAATGTGTGTGCATGTGTGTGTGAATAAAATTTACACACATTCAGATGTTGCGGTTTTTCAACGAAAAGTGAAGAGAGTATTCAATACGTGTCACAGAGTTGATATGTATGTATTTATCTATAACTATCCATCTATTAATCCATCTCTCTCCCTAGGAATGCGGATACTTTCTGTACGTTTCCCCGTGTGGGAAGGGTACATAATGATTTTGCTGGCTTTGCAAGGGGTCATTAAATGTTTCATAGAGAGGGCTTCTGACTTAAACAGCACCGAAATGGCACAGTATTGTTTGCCCCTCGCTATGTACTCGGCGTCATCTCTGATGCACCT
>NW_026382085.1:0-790 GCF_001194135.2 Octopus bimaculoides | reverse complement strand
CGGTTGTTAGGCTATTTAAAAATATAAAAGAGTGTTTTGTTTTGGTTTTTTTTCATTGAATATTTAAAAATACTTTTGAATTTCTCACAGTGACACAAAAATTCATTGATAACGCCCATGGGACGGATAATGCAGATATTGAAAATGATTGCTTTTAAACCAAGGCTTTCGAAAATTTCTTACTTGTGACAAAAGTTAATTTCTATTCAACCGCGAAATAAATTGGTTGAATAATAAATTACAAAACGTAAATAATTCACTAGTGTTTAATATAATTTATATGACACACCGTTGATATGTTTTCTTTTCTGAAAATATAGTTTTATATGCATCCTTAACGACGTTGAAACGGCTCTTTTTGGTTACAGCTGGATCGTTCGTTCATTTATTTATGATCCGTATGTTTTGAGCGTGTCGTACGTAAGCAACACCGACCGTCACAACCAGTCAAGGTATTCTGCTCAGTATAAAATATCTACAAGAACCAGCGGTTATTGTTCTGTTATAAAATGATTTCTGGAAACCTTCGGTTGGTAAATTGATACGACAAGACTTGTCAATCAGTGTTTTCGTAATCAATTTGAAAATTCATTGCACGGGTGATTAGCCCATTAAACTTCACCAGAGACAGTAGATGAGTGGTTCTCAACCGGGTCCATATGGCCCTCGGTGGGGGTCTATATAAGATTTTGTTGTTAAAATTTATGTGTAATAAAATGGTTATGTTTCTATAATACACAAAATATACTCTTTTACTCATTTACTTGTTTCAGTCATTTGACTGTGGCCA
>NW_026382084.1:0-366 GCF_001194135.2 Octopus bimaculoides | reverse complement strand
TCATCACCAATATCACCATTGTCATCATCATCATCATCATCATCATCATCATCATCATGTCATAGCCTTTATCAACATCAGAATCATTATTGCCTTTCTCTATTCTGATATTCCCAAACCTTTTATCGTTGTGATCCATTTCAGCAAATCAACAATCAACTGTGACCCTTCCTTTCTTTACATGTTTCAGTAAAGGCACACTTATCATTTGATTCCCTAGTTTTTTTTTCTTTGTTTTTTTCAGTAGATGTTGAGTTGTAGCCTTTATGCCTGTGATTTATCACATAACATATATATGAACATTTGAGATAAGAGAAATATTAGAAGTTCTATTTTTCTCATAAAAGAGCAACCATGATACTGTAT
>NW_026382083.1:0-857 GCF_001194135.2 Octopus bimaculoides | reverse complement strand
AGAAATGGGTTAAGGAGATGTCAGAAAAATCCAGTTCATTTTGGGATAGAATGATTTTTTCAGATGAATCCAGATTTGCATTATTTTCAGACAGTGGACGTGTTTCGATCGATAAAATAATTAAAAGGGGAGATGTTGTATAGAGAAACTGTACACCTCTCCCGGTAAAAAGTGGTAGCAGGCAGCCATTATAAATACACCAGTAGCCGGTCGACAGTGGAAGGTCGAAGGTCGAGACTACGAGAAGACTGTGTTGATAGTCGAGTCTGTGCTAATATAGTAATTATACTGTGATACTGAGTGGACGTTATAAAGATCTTTGAATTGCAATATAATTTCGATCTTTTAATTATTTTATCTAACAAACAATTTCTTTTATTTGATTTGAAATGACTCCAACCAACTGGGAAACATGGCGGTATCTCTGTAATGGAATGGGGAGCTGTCACCAGCAGTGGTCGTTCTGAGCTGATCGAATGTTTTGGAAACATAAACTCTGAAAAATACATGGAAATACTTAAGCAAGGACTACTTCTGATGTATTCACACGATAACATAACGAAAAATGAGTTTTTATTCAAGGAAGATGGGGCTCCATTCTACACAGCGAAAAGGAATCCACAATGGCTGACTGAAAATGGGATCAAAAAGCTTCCTTTGCCGAGCCAATCTCCTGACATGAACCCAATTGAATATCTTTGGAGCATACTAGATAGAGCTATACGAAAAACTCGACAGAAACCTAAATCTAATGATGAAATGTTTCGATTGTTGCGTGAGAAGTGGGCAGAAATTCCACAAGAAACAATCAGTTCAATGCTAAAAAGAGTTTCTGAATTAAAAACTGCAAAGGGAAT
>NW_026382082.1:0-531 GCF_001194135.2 Octopus bimaculoides | reverse complement strand
TTATTCCTTCCTGTTTTTCGTTAACATTAAGGATAGTTAATTTCTACCTAGTACCTTCACTGATATGAAGCAACATTATTTTTATTGACCAAACGAAGTTAAATTTATTATAGTCTTGGTTTTCCATACATTGTATATGTAAAGAGAAGACTGTGTATATACTTAGAGTTGAATTCTTGGTGCAACCATGATGTTCTGGTGACCGAATGAGCTAACTTTCTTTATTCCATTGATTGTTGAATATACAATTGTACTGTATAATGCCAAGTCAGGAGGCGTGATAGGTGAATATAGGCCTATTTATTTAACCATTTGTGTGTATACTTAGAATATTAATGCAAAATATGTAAGCATAATTTCTTCCACTCTGAAATTATTATTACATGAATATGGCTGCAAATGGGTGTAATCCTTAAGATGTCAATTGGTTAAACATATTCACCTCTCATGCCTCCTGGCTTTTTATGGTTTATATATATATATCATCATCATCATCATCGTTTAACGTCTACTTTCCATGCTAGCATGGGT
>NW_026382081.1:0-209 GCF_001194135.2 Octopus bimaculoides | reverse complement strand
GAGAAACGTTATCATCTGTTGGTATTGATACATCGATTAGAAGGCATCTTTTTTCTTGGTGATTTCTGACAACTATACCTGGTCTATTAGCTTTCATATTTCTACCTGTGTGTATTGGTATATCCTGGAGTATGATCACTTTCTCATTTTTTGTGACCTTTTCTAGCATGTGCCTATACCATCTTTTTCCATTGTTTTTTTTTTCATAG
>NW_026382080.1:0-496 GCF_001194135.2 Octopus bimaculoides | reverse complement strand
GATATAAAAAAGAAAAGGACAAAAACAAAAAAGAGAAGAAAAAAACAAGAAACAAAACATAAAATAACATTTTGATCAATTATTTACAATAACAACAATTATATTACTACTACTACTACTACTACTACTACTACTACTACTACTACTACTACTACTACTACTACTGCTGCTGCTGCTGCTGCTGCTGCTGCTAGTAATAGTACTGCTACTGATGATAATGGTAATAATTATTGCCATAATAATAATAATAATAATAATAATAATAATAATAATAATGATGACATTAATAATAATAATAGTAATGCTTAATAATAATGACAATATTACTAATATTAATAATAACAATACTAACTATAATAATAATAATAACAATAATAATAATAATAATAATAATAATAATTATAATAATTATAATAATAATAATGATGATTGATAATAACGACAGTAATAATGACAATAATAATGATAAATGAAAATGAAAGTAGAAGAGTGTGTG
>NW_026382079.1:0-333 GCF_001194135.2 Octopus bimaculoides | reverse complement strand
CAGGCGGGCGAGACCAGTGAAAATTATACATACCTCGGTTATATATATATTGTAGGTGCGGACATGGCTGTGTGGTTAGGAAGCTTGCTTCCCAGTTACATGGTTTCGGGTTCAGTCCCACCGCGTGGCACCTTGGGCAAGTGTCTTCTGCTGCTATAGCCCCGAGCCGACCGAAGCTTTGTGATTGAATTTGGTAGGTGGAAGTTACTGCCGTGTGTGTATATGTCTGTGTATGTGCTTGTGCCTCTCTTCCACAGAGTGAAAGAGGTAGAGAGGGATATATATATATATTTATATATATTATTTTGTTTAAAAGAGTTCCAACACTGTCTG
>NW_026382078.1:0-239 GCF_001194135.2 Octopus bimaculoides | reverse complement strand
GCAATAAACCAGTCATGCTTCTTACATTGAACAAAATATTTTCACAGATTATTTTTTATACAATTTCGTTTTCGTATCTACTCTGCAAGATTCTTTATGTTGAAAGTAATATTGGCGTAATGACACTCTCTAGACACAACAAAATTTTATGCAATTCCAAATACTCAATTATAAAAATATAATTTGAATTTTTAAACATAGAGTAGCTAAGAGGATCCATCCGAATAAAATAAGAATCA
>NW_026382077.1:0-484 GCF_001194135.2 Octopus bimaculoides | reverse complement strand
ATCTATCTATCTATCTATCTATCTATCTATCTATCTATCTACATCGCCCTTAACACATACACACGTATATTACATACGCATTAATAAATGCACTCAAACGCAGAAACATACACATACGTATTGCCTTATATTTGTTATACTTCTCTTTTGATTGGAAACATTAACGCCCTACGAAGGTGTGAAATACGTACAATTTAAATGAGAACAGACACAAGCACATATCATATAGCATTAACGCACGACGCACGCACACACATACACACGTGAGCACACACATATACATAAACACACGCACACACACAACCATGGGAACATACAGATGTTCACATGAAGCAGAAAAGTTTCACTTGCAACATTCTTAACTTTTTCCAATCCCCACAAAATGCTTTTAAGTTGATGAAGCAAAGAAGATAAAATTCATCATTTTAAAAAGGATTAAATAACTATGTATCGACAGTCACACACAAACACCTTTATACACAAG
>NW_026382076.1:0-380 GCF_001194135.2 Octopus bimaculoides | reverse complement strand
ATCAGGCGCCCCCATTGGTATATCAAAATAATCTCTGGCATCTTTTCTAGTCCACAATTTATTATCATATTTAATCAATGACTTCCTAGCCATTTTAACTACATTTACTTCATCGTTAGTCATACCTACTTTCTTCATAGCAAAAATTAGGGCCTTATTTAGTACAATTTCATTTATAGAAGAATAATAATTGTCAATATCAATTTGAATAAATTTATACCTATATTTATCATTAATACTATTAAACCAATTTAAAGTATCAACTGTGGAATTCCATAATTTAAGATAATTAATTCCATTTAATTTGTTAATATATTTATAATTTTTCCATTCCTAATTTTTTCATTCATATTTTTTTTATTATTACGTTTGTAGAAATA
>NW_026382075.1:0-293 GCF_001194135.2 Octopus bimaculoides | reverse complement strand
AACTTGTAATCTGGATAGAATAACTGCAGATTTCTCAATAGTTCAGCATAAGGGTTCTCTTTTTCACTGATCTTCAGTTTTATCTTGACATCTGGTGGGCAGCTGATTCCCACAACTGTACAGTTTCTCTTCTCAATCCCAAATCATTCTATCAGGTCTATTGAGGTTTTCACTGGAACATTCCACCAGTATTCCTTTTTATTATGAGTGGCTATGGCTTTATGTATGTATGTATGTACGTACGTATGTATTTATTTATTTATGGGTTTCAGCCAAGTGGCTGTGGTCATGCT
>NW_026382074.1:0-525 GCF_001194135.2 Octopus bimaculoides | reverse complement strand
GAGATTATTCAGAAGCCTGCAAGCATAGTAGTGATTATTGTGTGTGTGTGTTTGTGTATGTGTGTGTGTTTCAGTATGTGCGTGTTTGTGTGTTTGTGTGCGTGTATATATGTGCGTGCCTGAGAGTGTGAGTATTCGTTCGAATACGTGTAAACATATGTGTATTGGAATATGTTAGCCTACCATGTATTTATGTCAATATGCGGTATAATGTGTATGGAGATGTGATTATCTTCCTGCTTGAATATGTATATATGTATGTATATTCAACAAATTTGATGCTGTGCATGCGAAGGCATAGATTTCATTGACAAACCAAATCAACAGGAGATATGGATTTTATGCGTGCGTGTGAGTATTTGCGTATCAGCTTGATATAGATAACACAAAGTATTACTGGAACTATTTTATCGTTTCAGAGCAATGCTTAGCAAGTTCAGTCTGGAGTTGGTGTATATTTGTGACATAAAGAAAGGAATAAAATTTTGGGGGATTATGCTTCCATCTTTGCAAGGATATATGAAA
>NW_026382073.1:0-224 GCF_001194135.2 Octopus bimaculoides | reverse complement strand
CAGTGAGGAGATATTGCTTTCCGTTCACATAAATCTTACAAAGCACATCAGGACACTTGTCTGAGAGGGGCGGTTCTTCTCCAAAGAGCTTCTACTGTACAGCTATCTTGAGATTTTCTCTGCCCAAGGTGCCACACAATCGGACCGAACCCATGTCCATACGGTTGAGAAGCACCACAAAAAAATGTACCCAGTACAAACCTATTTACAGTTGGAAAATCAAA
>NW_026382072.1:0-382 GCF_001194135.2 Octopus bimaculoides | reverse complement strand
TATCTATCTATCTATCTATCTATCTATCTATCTATCTATCTACATCTATTAATTTATGTGTCTGGTGTCTGTGTCTGTGTCTATATCTTTGAATTCTGTTACTTGTTTCAGGCATTGAACTATACGAACACATCTGCCTCATTATCTATTTGTCTAAATGTCTGTCTACCGATTGCCAACTCATTTGTCTATATAGTTAAACACTGACCCAGTAACAAGTAAACTATCTTCTGATATGCTATGTTGATATCATATCGATATCTCGTCATTTTGTGACATTGCTATCAGCCACATTTAACACATTTAATTGTAACGGATCAATAACCACAGCATAAATATGTTGCCTCAAATCTATAAATGTGTGTGAGTGCATGCGTACGTG
>NW_026382071.1:0-284 GCF_001194135.2 Octopus bimaculoides | reverse complement strand
ATCCCATTCGTTGATACATACTAGGTATATCTCTGGGGGAAGGGATTTTCTTTTCTTTTCCTATCGTGGTTTGTTTGACGCAAAGTTGATATAATCAAGTGTGTTTATTGACTGTATTAAAATTATGTGAGGAACTTCTAACGGCTTTCACCGGTATGATGCAGACGAGGGGGAAAAACTTGTCGATTACACGGGCACCTGTTATGTTTCTAATTAACTGAGTTAAACTAATTAAATCATTTATTTAGAACTGCATGAGATTTAAAGCAATGGACTAAACCATA
>NW_026382070.1:0-251 GCF_001194135.2 Octopus bimaculoides | reverse complement strand
CACACACACACACACACACACACACACACACATATATATATATAAGCGCACACACACGCACACACTCACATGTACACATATATATATATGTATGCGTGTATAATACCTGGACAATTTTGAAATGCTGATTGCGAGGACGACAACGATTATAATGATGGTGGTGATGATGATGATGATGAGGATGATGATGATGATGATGACGTCATTGATTATGCTAATGATTATGATGATGAAAATGAGGATGATGTTTG
>NW_026382069.1:0-208 GCF_001194135.2 Octopus bimaculoides | reverse complement strand
ATACATACATACATATATACATGCATGGATGCATACATTGATACATACATACATGCATACATGTATACATACATACATGCATAAATACATACATGCATACATAATGTATACATACATACATACATACATGCATACATAGGTGCATACATATATACGTGCATACATAGATACATACATATATACATACATGCATAAACACATGCATACA
>NW_026382067.1:0-341 GCF_001194135.2 Octopus bimaculoides | reverse complement strand
TGGTACTTGATACAAGTGTGTTGGATAAAGCATAAGAGAAAATAGAAAATTGCGAATTTCAGGGCATCAGGAATTGCTGTAAAGTTGTCATATGTCTAGTTGTAATAGGAGGCTTAAGATGAGTTGCTAAAAGTTTAAATGATTGACTGAAGAGGTTGGATAGTGAAGTGGAGTTCTTGATACAACAGAATGTTTGTTTGCTTGCTACAGCAACGACTAAGAAGAATGTACAAGATTCAAAATGTAGCTTGGTGTCTAGCAATGAAATACCGGCAGAAACGAAATACTGAGAGAACGACAATAATAATAATAATAATAATAATAATAATAATAATAATAAT
>NW_026382066.1:0-324 GCF_001194135.2 Octopus bimaculoides | reverse complement strand
TGTGTGTGTGTGTGTGTGTATGTGTGTGTGTGTGTGTGTGTATATATATGAGAAATTTGTATTCTAACAAAGTCTGGAACGGTATTGATGATCTATTGATTCATAATGATCCAATTTGTCCTCACTGTTTGATAATCAGAATGGAGACCCGCTTCGGTAACACTTCGCTTTAATGGAACTATGCTGCAGCTACCGTTTAAATCGCTATTGCCGTTGATTCAATTACTGTCTACCATTAGAAATTCTCTAATATCTTTGTTCATTCTTTAACTCTTACATCCTTAGCACACTATTTGTCGGCAGCTGTTTGCCGCCACCCATTCC
>NW_026382065.1:0-252 GCF_001194135.2 Octopus bimaculoides | reverse complement strand
ATAGATAGATAGATAGATAGATAGATAGATATGTAAACATTATTTACATATGTATGTAGGAAGAGAGAGGGAGAAAGAGAGAGATGCAGAAAGAGACATACACACAAGCGTACACATATACACCAACTCAGGCACATACACATACACGCGCACGTGTGTGTGTATGTGTGTGCGTGTATGTACGTTTGTTTGTATCTACATACGTACATACATATATGTGTATGCGTTTATACGTATACATATACATGACAT
>NW_026382064.1:0-353 GCF_001194135.2 Octopus bimaculoides | reverse complement strand
GGATCAACTGAAACCCTCGACGTCGTAAGCGACGGAGTGCCAACAACATAATACTGACTGTATGCTTTGTGAGTGAATTTCGTACAGGGAACCTGAAAGAAGCCCGTTGTATATATGTATGTATATGTTTCTGTGTCTGTGTTTGCCTCCCACCACCACCACCATTGCTTGATAGTTGGTGTTGGTGAGTTTACGTCCCAGTAATTTAGCGGTTCGGGAACAAAGCGATAGAATAAGTACTAGGCTTACAATGGCAATGTCCCTTGATCGATTTATGCGACGAACGCCAGTGCTCCATCGTGGACACAGCAAAATGACTGAAACAAGTAAGAGAATAGAACAGTGTATGTATA
>NW_026382063.1:0-301 GCF_001194135.2 Octopus bimaculoides | reverse complement strand
TATATTTGCATGTATATATGTATATATGTATATATGCGTATATCCATCTGCACATAAGTATGTATATATATATATATATATATAGATGTATATGCATAGATGTATATGTATAGTTGTATATATGTATGTGTATATATATAGGTATTTATATGTGTATATATATATATGTATGTATATATATGTATAAATATATGTATTCATGTATATATGTGTATATATATGTGTACATATATATTTATGTATATATATAAATTTATATGTATACATGTATGTATATATATGTGGATATATATATGCATAT
>NW_026382062.1:0-366 GCF_001194135.2 Octopus bimaculoides | reverse complement strand
GCAATTATATTTGTTTAAGCTTGATCAATGAAATGGTCACGTGGGCAATTACTTTATATGAATGTATGTATTTAGGAACATGGTCATCAATCTGATCGATAATGAGGGAATTCAAGCAACAACAGGAAGTATTAATTAAATACTAAATGCGTGTATGCAAACACATGTAAGTATATGCTTGTATGTATGTATGTATGTATGTATGTATGTATGTATGTATTTGTGTATGTATGTATATATATATAAATGCGCGCGCGTGCGTGTAGGGAGAGATATATGTAGATATAAATATACATATATATATACAAATACAAATACACATGAATTTACGCGTAAATATATATATATATATATATATATATATAT
>NW_026382061.1:0-252 GCF_001194135.2 Octopus bimaculoides | reverse complement strand
ATATATATATTTGTATATCTGTATATATATACATGTATGTATTTGTGTGCAAGTGTGTCTACATATATTTGTATATATGTATATATATATGTATACAGAGATATATATGTCTGTATATATACATGTATGAATTTATTTACATCTGTGCATATATGATTCTATACGTCCGTGAATATATATGTATGTATATGTACATATATATGCATTTACACACACCTTCACATGTACACATACACATGTGTGTATATATAT
>NW_026382060.1:0-447 GCF_001194135.2 Octopus bimaculoides | reverse complement strand
CTCTCTCTCTCTCACACACACACACACACACACACACACGCACACATACATACACAGAGAAATTGACTTTCGTATCATGGTGTCATTTTAAATCAACCCTGGTGTGCTGCAGGCATCGCTTTTAACCATTCACTCTCTTCCTTCTGTACATCAATGACTTCTTTAGCGTCATGTTTCACGATTCCCACTCTTTCCCACCCTTGCATCATCTACAGGCAACCGAGGCACCACGGACCAGACCTGCGCTGATCTCTGAACGGAATCCTTGCGAGAATCCTCCATTCACGACTTACTACTCTTGTCTTGTAACCATAGATACATGGCTAATCCACGTTTCTCTCTTCATGAAATACATGATCAAGTGATTTACCCGCTCATTGTATATAGTTAAGTTTTCCCACAGACATGAGTACCCTTACTGCCAATTTGAGGCAGGATCAAATATAT
>NW_026382059.1:0-450 GCF_001194135.2 Octopus bimaculoides | reverse complement strand
AAAGGAATGAGTGATGTTGATAAAGATGTAATCTTCTCTTCAGGGAAATGCATAAGAATCAACTCAACCGTAAGACATTATTATGTATATAATCAAATATACATATATGTATATATACATATATGTAGTCTCCTTTAGAGAGACTTAGAAATATTAATAACTATTTCTGAAAACCAGTGGATGTATTCCACTGAAATTAGATAAATAACCTTCCTACAGATAGTCAGTAGCGACGCCTGCTGGGCTCGGCTGCTCTGCATTGACAAGGGGCAATACCCTGAAACTAGTCTAGTCTGCAGATGCCAAACCAGCAAGGGGAAGCTGCTGACCTCCCCTGTTCGAAGGTTATAAAGGACACAGGTTCGTGTGTCACATAGCTAGCTAGAGGCGATGGGCAGCATTCGTCCTAATTGTGGGACTGCCATGTTGGCTTGGCGATAACTATTAATT
>NW_026382058.1:0-216 GCF_001194135.2 Octopus bimaculoides | reverse complement strand
AGACACAGAATACAACAGAAACAGGAAGAAAGAGTGAGAGAAACTTGTGGCGAAAGAGCACAGCAGGGTTCGCCACCATCCCCTGTCGGAGCCTCGTGAAGCATTAGGGTTTTATTAGGGTTTTTTCCGCCCGTTAAATAAACACTCACAACGCCCGGTCTGGGAATCACTGCCCTAACCACTGAGCCATTGCGTCTCCACTATATATATATATAT
>NW_026382057.1:0-224 GCF_001194135.2 Octopus bimaculoides | reverse complement strand
TGTTTCTCGTGACGACAAGTCCATTCGTGCTTAGTTCAGTCACTCAGTCTTTCAAAAGAGTCCCCATTTCCTCATTAGTACTCATTCCCATCCTAATTTTCTTTAACAATTTGATATCAACGGATTTGATTTTCCCCTCTTTCAAACGCCAATCCCTGATCATTTTTCTGAGATCCCAAATTCTCTTTCTGCAGTTCGATTCAAATGCGACTTCGCGTATTCAA
>NW_026382056.1:0-226 GCF_001194135.2 Octopus bimaculoides | reverse complement strand
TATAGGTACTTTTTATTTGTGACTCCAATGAAGTTATAAGGTGTTACTCAACTATGAGCTCACTGCATTTTATAGCAGAAACAGCTGCAAACCAATGAAGTTTATAAGATAATCGTTTATTCCATGGGCTCCCCTGACTCAGCTCAGGTCACAGATCTTGTGGGGCTTTAGCTCCTCCAGCGACTCTACATTTATGTGTGTGTGTGTGTGTGTGTGTGTGTGTGTG
>NW_026382055.1:0-421 GCF_001194135.2 Octopus bimaculoides | reverse complement strand
TGTATATATGTATATGTATGTATGTATATATGTATGTATATATATGTATGAATGCATATGTATATATATGTGATTAGGTTTTGTGTGTGTATATATATGTTTGTGTATATATATGTGTATATGTGTATGTGCGTGTAGGCTTGTATATGTATATGTATATAAATTCATATGGGTTTTATATATATATATGTATTTGTATGCTTGTATGTATGTATGTGCATGTGTGTGTATACGTATATATATGTATACATGTATATATATGTATATGCATATGTATTTGTTTGGTTATAGGCGTAGATGCATGTATATGTGTATGTATATGTGTGTGTATATTTGTATATGTGTATGTATATGTGTGTGTATATTTGTATTATGGGGATGAATATGCATTTATGTGTATTTGTGTATAGGTAGGTATGTG
>NW_026382054.1:0-372 GCF_001194135.2 Octopus bimaculoides | reverse complement strand
TATATATATATATATATATACACACTTTCACACAAATATATATACATAAATACCTATATATATGTAGTGAAACTAACACCTCGATCGCCATTACATACAAAACTACCTATCGCCATTAGATACAAAACTGCTATCGCCATTCTTCTCATTTAAATATAAACAAACGCGAACGTCGCGGAAAACATTAACCTTGTCATCACGTGACTGATCATTATTCGAATC
Organism: Octopus bimaculoides; assembly: GCF_001194135.2. Lineage (NCBI taxonomy): Eukaryota > Metazoa > Mollusca > Cephalopoda > Octopoda > Octopodidae > Octopus > Octopus bimaculoides. The sequence goes on along the minus strand of NW_026382054.1, from coordinate 150 downwards.
GGCAACTTCTTCGAACCGTTCCCGCCAGAACGCAAACTGACCAATCACGGCCCCTAATAAGGTCATGTGATAGAGTATTAAACTGAAGCATTCGGGAGCTGATAGTTTGTTATAAATAGCTTTAACTCATACCCAACAAATTTGTCTCGG
>NW_026382053.1:0-243 GCF_001194135.2 Octopus bimaculoides | reverse complement strand
TCTCTCTCTCTCTCTCTCTCTATCTATCTATCTATCTGCCTACCTACCTATCTATCTATTTATCTCTATTACTACCTTATTCTCATACTTTACCAACTTTGCTTTTTCCTCGAATATTGCCCAATATAAGAGATATTTGGAGTGCTTGTCTGTGTGTGAATGAAAAGTGTCACGCACACACACACAAACACAAACACACACACACATGTATGTATGTATGTATATATGTATATATGTATGTAT
>NW_026382052.1:0-307 GCF_001194135.2 Octopus bimaculoides | reverse complement strand
ACTCACTGTATGAATATATGTGTAGGTTGGGGAGAATGTGTGTGTGTGTATTTATAGTTTTAAATTAGCAGCTGATACTTCCCAAATTAAACAAAATAGTTTCACATTTCCGATTTTATAAAACATATACGTAAGACTAGGAATGATAAAACCAGTTAGTTTTAATGTGTGAACTCTCAGCTTTTAGACAGAACGTATTAAATCTACATCTTACTTTGAGTTCTTTTCTTTTTGTAATTTATAGACACTAATATTTACCTATGGACCCGCGCGCGAACACACACACACACACAAACACATATATATA
>NW_026382051.1:0-226 GCF_001194135.2 Octopus bimaculoides | reverse complement strand
TATATATATATATATATATATATATATATATATTGATCAACAACAATTGACTTACATCAATTATTATTTTTTAATTCGATACAAATAGACTGTATCCCATCTAACAGCTGTTTCTGCTTCCAATGTTATATGGTATGGCCATTGATATTCTGAAAATAATATTCATCATATTTGGTGATATCCCTTATATGGTTATTCCACCTCTAACTCTTATATATATATATAT
>NW_026382050.1:0-578 GCF_001194135.2 Octopus bimaculoides | reverse complement strand
CAAACAAGATGAGGACAAATATCCGTCAAATGTAAATAATGGAAATAAAGCTTTGTTGTGTTAAAAAAATGGTTATCACAGTTGTATTAAAATAGAGTTATGCAATCTTTGATAATGATAAGAAAATAGTAAAAAAATAGACTCTTTAAAAATGATAAGAAAATGTTAAGAGGGGCTTTTTGTTTAAACAGTTTACATGAAAGTGTTCAAAATAGGTAGTAAAGTAAATTTATAATTATTTTAAGTTCGTCAAAAATCATGGTTGTAGAGTAGCATATAAACAGAAGGAATCATATTTATGTATTAATACAGAATTTTAGCTTAATGACCAACCTTTCCATCCTACTTCTCCTATCTTGTTGTGTGTGTATAAGAAACGTTTGCTATTTTTAGAAATAGTGTGGGCGGTTGGTTGGTGGAGGCTGGAATCAAAAGTATTCTTTGGGTTTCTGGGTTAGTCTGTCATGGTTCAGTGGTTATGGGTACTGGTCTTAGAGTTCAAAATGGCGTGAGTGTGTGTATGTGTGTCTCTGTGCACGTTTCTATCTCTGTGTATATATATATATATATATATATAT
>NW_026382048.1:0-251 GCF_001194135.2 Octopus bimaculoides | reverse complement strand
TGTAAACACCATTATCGGTGAAGAACTTATTTAAAAGTTCTTATAAATTTGTAAACATAATTAAGGGATCAGCAACAGTTGCTTCACTAGTTTTCACTATTCTGATCCAGAAACGCGTCTATGATTAACTAAGACTGGTTAGTTTCGTTATTTTTTCTTCTTGTTTTGCCTTTGTGAGTTACAAGTATTCCTATCTGTTGGAGTTTTAGCACTTTAGTTGCTATTTCTGAACTTCGGTATGTGGTGAAGCA
>NW_026382047.1:0-1082 GCF_001194135.2 Octopus bimaculoides | reverse complement strand
CGCACACATACGCATGCACACATATACAGTTTTGTAAATAGTGTACTTATATGCATAAACTTATAAACTTGAATGAATATGAAGTTAAATACCGCCATTCTTTCGAAATAATTCCTACTTGTGTTAATCGCTATACTTAAAACTAAGAACATTTGATCTACTTTAGTTAGAGTCACAGTACTACTTGAACATTTTTCTTAAGAAATATGTGCTAATTTTTTTTTATTGCATATGTATATGCACATGTGCATATACAATATATGTATACAGATATACATTATGCATATATGCACGTTTACATATAATCCATATACGTATATTTGTTATTGTGTTATATATATTATATATGTATATTTTTATATATACACACACATACACACATGCATACACAGAAACACACACAAACACACACACGCACATCCGTAAAAAAACCTTATTATCGTGCATGCAACGGCAATTTAAATGTAACGTCATATGTCCTTTATTCTGATGGCTTATTAATTGTGAATATACACGTTCAATTTGCGTTCAAAATATATTTACGTCTATTTTAGACCTATAGTGACAAATATTTATCACCATGGAATTCAGAATTCTGCTTAATCGATATTACAATATAGGAGCTTTCTTTCAAAGATTCCACTTCGAAGACCTTTCTTACGTAGAACTTTAAGCTGTTAAATTGTTTAATATATTAAATCATTGAATGAAATTTATGTCCTTTGTGAATCTTAAGAAATAAACTTTAGTATGGAATTTGAAACGGCTGAAAAATAATTCAGTAGATTCTCAATAAAATTCGTTGTAGTTCTGTAGATATACAGATACTTACATAAGTAATATATTGCAGAAAAAATCACATCAATGTAGAGACTTAACGAAAGATAGGATTTCAAATAAGCGCCATTCGTATATAAATGTCATAAGAGGTAATGCTATTTGACGCATTTGTGATAAAACTACATTAAGTTTTTCAATAAATTGAGATGAATTAAATGAGTATCAGATCACTTCTGTAGTCGATATGAAATAAATCTCATGATGCTTCAATCTAGCAATGGTCACTGCTTAAAGCGTAAAAA
>NW_026382046.1:0-393 GCF_001194135.2 Octopus bimaculoides | reverse complement strand
TATACATATGTATGTACGTACGTACATAAATATGTATGTATATGTATGTGTATGCGTGTGTGTGTGTATATATATATATATGTGTGTGTGTATGTGACTGTGTGTGTGTGTATATGTATGTATATATATACATGCGTATGTGTGTGTATCTATCTATACTTATATTTACATATATATATACAAAATAATGTAATATATATATAAACATATATACACGACGACATACAAATATATATATATATATACTTATAGATATATAAATCTATTTGTGAGGGTGTATGTGTAAATACATTTTTATGTGTGTATGTATGTATATATATATGTGTAGATATATATATATGTATGTATGCATGTGTGCGTGTGTGTGTGTATATATATATATATATATATATA
>NW_026382045.1:0-221 GCF_001194135.2 Octopus bimaculoides | reverse complement strand
GTGTGTGTGTGTGTGTGTGTATGTATGTGTGCATGTATGTATGTATGTGTGTGTGTGTCTTTCCATCTATAAAAGCCACACACAAGGCTCTGGTCAGCCAAGGGCTGTAATAGCAGACATTTGCCCAAGGTGCCATGCTGGGGGTCTAAACCCCAAGTCATATGTTTGGAAAGCAAGTTTCTTACCACACAGCCACACCTATGTATGTATGTATGTATGTA
>NW_026382044.1:0-228 GCF_001194135.2 Octopus bimaculoides | reverse complement strand
TTTTTTTTATACCAATGAAGACCCACCTGGTAGCTAGATCAGATAAAAGAAAAAATTATATATACATATAAAAGTATGGAGAACATATGGCAGTTCCACTTCAAGCGTGTCAAGATTGGCTGCAGCTGATTGGCTGAATTTTTTTTTAATAAAATTTGAATATCTAAAGCTTCATAACTTGTTTATTCCCAATTTCTGCAAAAAATAGTTTTGATTTTCGAAATTAAT
>NW_026382043.1:0-581 GCF_001194135.2 Octopus bimaculoides | reverse complement strand
TATATAGGGAAAATAACGTTTATTTTAAGTTTTTAAAAAAAAACATCACCCTCAAGTGATGAAATCTGACACCACTTTTGACCCAAATCATGCAAGATTCCAGGGGTGGTGGGGTTCATAATGCCTACTCAGGTCTTTACCAAACTTGGTGTGCTGGCTTAATGCAGTGCAGAAGTAGTATATTTCAAAATTCAGCCTTCAATTTCAAGTAGGTTAGGAGTTATAGAATTTTTTATTTGTTACCACTTAGGCTCTACTTTAGGAAATATCCACTTACTCTCCTTTTTATTTTTGTGACGTTAAAAACTCTGACTATATTAACTGTTTTTCAGAATAATAGGCTTATCTAACCAGGGTATCTAAAATAATGTCCCACAAGAGAAGTGCTTGTGTCACTCAAAGAAACAAAAAAATCTGGACGAAGAATCTCATGCAATTTTAAGACTCACATAGGAAAAGAAGACCTGTTCCTCTAGAAGAGCATTCTTTGGGAAACAACTGCAGGATACCAATGAAACTTCAAATTGTCACTTGCTACCTGTTCCTTGGAGGTACCATCAAAGGAAGGAAAGAAAGAACAA
>NW_026382041.1:0-297 GCF_001194135.2 Octopus bimaculoides | reverse complement strand
TGTGTAGTTAAGACAGAACTATGAGAGAATGATTTATTACAGATATCACAGTGATATGGTTCCTCTCCTGTATGAGTACGTTTGTGTCCAGTTAACTGACTATTTTGAGAGTATGATTTACCACAGACATCACAGTGATATGGTTTCTCTCCTGTATGAATACGTTTATGTGTAGTTAAGAAACAACTATGAGAGAATGATTTACCACAGACATCACAGTGATATGGTTTCGCTCCTGTATGAGTACGTTTGTGTCTAGATAAGCAACTACTGTGAGAGAATGATTTACCACAGATA
>NW_026382040.1:0-237 GCF_001194135.2 Octopus bimaculoides | reverse complement strand
ATCAACTTAATCCAATTGTCTGTCCCTGCTATGTTTAGCCCCCTTGTGGGTAATAAAGAAATATATATATATAAATATATATACATATATATGTATATGCATATATATATATATATGTATGTGTGTGTATATATATGTATATGTGTTTATGTGTACATATATATATACATATATATATATTTATGTATATATGTGTGTGTATATGCATGTGTGTGTGTGTGTATATATATATATATA
>NW_026382039.1:0-270 GCF_001194135.2 Octopus bimaculoides | reverse complement strand
ATAATAATAATAATAATAATAATAATAATAGTAACAATAATAATAATAATTATTTTTGCCCGTTTGTAAACCGAAGGGTTTAAGAAGAAGTGAAGTGCCTGCCTGAGTTGCTCTTGGCTGTCGGGGTGATCAGGGTGTTTGAGGTTCATTGGTTGGCTCTGGAAGGACCTCCCCACCCACTTTATGGGAATTTTAGTGTTAAAGGGACATCCCCAACGGGTTAAGGTAAAACAATTGACAAGCAAATCTGTGGTATTGAGCAGAATATTT
>NW_026382038.1:0-305 GCF_001194135.2 Octopus bimaculoides | reverse complement strand
TTTTTAAATGTGTGACTCAGTGGTTAGAGTGTTTGTCTCATGATCGTAAGATTGTGGTTTCGATTCATGGATCGGGTGACACGTATTCTTGAGCAAAACACTTCATTTTACGTTACTCCAGTCCACTCAGCTGGCAAAAGTGAGTGATCACGCGATTGACTGGCGCCTCATCCAGGAGGGGAATATATACGCCATTGAAACCAGGAAAGTGACCGTCACGAGCCTGGTATGGCTCGAGAAGGAAACATTTATTTTTTATTTATTATGTTTGTGTGAGTGTGTGTGTGTGTGTGTGTGTGTGTGTG
>NW_026382037.1:0-249 GCF_001194135.2 Octopus bimaculoides | reverse complement strand
ATATATATATATATATACACACATATGTATGTTTATATATTTATTTATATATGTATATATCTATAAATATAGACACACACGCTCATATTAGGAGACAGAAGCGAGAAAACAGTGATAGAGAGAAACATGGACACTGAGAGACATAAATCTATCAAAATAGAATTCTATTTGTGTGACATACGTGTACACACATACATAGATACATACATACATACAAATTCAAACACAAACCCACACAGCTATATCAGA
>NW_026382036.1:0-823 GCF_001194135.2 Octopus bimaculoides | reverse complement strand
ACTCTGGTTTATCCACAAGACGGGCAAGGCTGGCTGCGGGAATACCACCTAGGTGTTCTACAGAGGGCTAGTGGAGTGCAAAAACGATGACGTCCTAGGAGAGGCTCTGGGGTTCGACGAGAACCAACTTACTGCACTGTTTAGTAAAACCTTCAAGTCGGAGTACATGGATAATTTCCAAATATCTGACTTGGCTGTGTTACAGTAATGCTCTACCTGTTCGCGAGAAGTTATCCAGGCACGGTTTAGCAGTGCCACCGACATGTCCAAGATGCGAGCGGGACAGTGAAACTGTTCTACACGCTTTTGTACATTGTCGGCAGCTCTCCAGCTTGATAATTTATGTAGAACACGTGTTGTCGCATCTGGGACGAGTACAGCTGTCGGCTGGGTCTATGATAAAGATGATACCGCCAACTGGACTCTCAAAGGAAGGTGAGGCTTGCTTTTTCTGTACGGTCACAGTATTGAAAGAGTGCATATGGAGGACAAGAATGGAAGGTTTGGGGACAGGGTCCTACATGTCCGGCCCTGGATTGCTGAATTACTTCAAATACCATCTGAAGAGCAAAATAGGGCTGGAAAAGAGAACCCTGTCAGCCAGAGTATATGAGCAGAGATGGAAGGAAGTGGTGAAAAAGGTGGGTGTAAGTCACCCAAACTAATCATCGAAAATAATAAAAGGCAAGCTGCTGGGCCTTATAGGCTGCCGGGTTGAAAAACCCAATCCTTCTGTTATTTTATATACGTGTTTAAGTTTATGCGTGTTTATGTGTAGGGATGGATATGTTTGTGTATGTATGTGTATGTATGTGTGGGTGTA
>NW_026382035.1:0-485 GCF_001194135.2 Octopus bimaculoides | reverse complement strand
TGTTTGTGTGTGTGTGTATGTATGCATCTGTGTGTGTGCATGTGTATGTTAGTATGTGTTTTGTGTTAGTGGGGATGTTATGTATGTGTACGTGAGTGTGTGTGTCTGTGTGTGTTGCATTTATTTGGATGGTGTGTATGTGTGTGCGTGTATGTTCTGTGCATATTGGTACTGAGTATGCGTTTGTGTGTGTGTTGTATATGTGGGTGTGGTTTATGTACTTTCCGGGTGTGTGTGCACATATGTGTGTACTGTATTTGTGAGTATTTTGTTTGTATTGTTTGTGCAGTGTGTGTGTATACGTAAGTGTATTTGTGTGAGTGTGTCTATGTGTCTTGTATTTGTCAGGGTGGTATGTGTTGTATGTGTGTGTGTGTGTATGTCTGTGTTTTTGTGAGTGATGTGATTGTTGGATTTGTATTGTGTGTCTATATGCATTGTTGTTGGCCCTCCGTCGCTTACGACGTCGAGGGTTCCAGTTGATC
>NW_026382034.1:0-220 GCF_001194135.2 Octopus bimaculoides | reverse complement strand
TTAGCTCAAATTACTGGAGCTAACAGTTTACAGTTGAATACTTTTCCTTCAGGTAACAATTTAATTGTAAAGTTTTATGTTACTTATTTTCATTTAGATTGGTTGAAGTACTAAAATGCATTTAGTTTACAAACTTAGATATATGCACACTACAATTGGGCCATTGTTGTTTCATACACATTATCTGTCATCTTAATTACTTCACCTATGAATATAAGCA
>NW_026382033.1:0-252 GCF_001194135.2 Octopus bimaculoides | reverse complement strand
CATACATGTATATATGTATACACACATATGCAAAATGTATGCATATATTTTTGCGTGTGCTTCTGAAGCATGTGTCGGCATGTGTATGTGTGTGTATATGTCTGTGTTTATGTATTTATTCTTATGTATATGTAGACACACATATATATATATATAAATATATACGCATTTGTACATATAATACACATAAATATATATCATACATCTATGCATACATATATACATCACAATCTGTATTGCATACGCATATAT
>NW_026382032.1:0-231 GCF_001194135.2 Octopus bimaculoides | reverse complement strand
ATACTCACACACATATACATACAGCAAGAAATAGAGTGTCTTGTTGAAGGACACAATGTGCTACCAGGTATTGAACATAACTATGTATATGTGTCTGTGCATGAGTGCATTTGTGTATGTAGGTGTGTGTGTGTGTTTGTAGGTGTGTATGTAGGTGTGTATGTAGGTGTGTGTGTGTGTGCTTTCTGCACATAAGGAGTATCCACTCTACCTACAACTTACCTCTCTCCT
>NW_026382031.1:16057-16497 GCF_001194135.2 Octopus bimaculoides | reverse complement strand
TTCTGCAGGCTTATGATATCATCAGGATTCTTTATTGCCTGAGATAGTTTGTGTCATCAGCATAGCTAGTGACAGTGGCTTTCCGAGTGACATATATATATACGTAAAGGTAGAACATCCCAATGCTACAGATATATATATATCTGAACATTTGTAGAGATGAGCCACATTTGGAATAAAAATGCAAATTCTGCACTCCACCTTCAGACATTTTGGAGAGAATGAAGTGTGTGTTTGTGTGTTTGTGTGTGTGTGAGTGTGTGCGTATACTCTTTTACTTGTTTCAGTCAACTGACTGCGGCCATGCTGGAGCACTGCCTTTAGTCGAGCAAATCGACCCCAAGACTTATTCTTTGTAAGCCTAGTACTTATTCTATCGGTCTCTTTTGCCGAACCGCTAGGTTACAGGGACGTAAACACACCACCATCGGTTGTCAAGC
>NW_026382031.1:13460-15414 GCF_001194135.2 Octopus bimaculoides | reverse complement strand
AGAGAACACTAATTAGTATAACACTTACAAAATTTATTGTCTCCGCTTTTCCTTCAAACATTCAATTTTGGATAGATTTTTTTAATGAAATGTAGCTCCATTGCTTTTCGGTATTGCAGATCGTCCCGTGCACATTTGTGAAAGGGAAAAATTTTGAATTTTACTTCGCTGCATATTTCCAGATACTTACTTAATGGAAACTTGCGTAATTCCTCTTGTCGAATATGTTGCCTGTGGATTCTTGCACGTTGGCAGAGGGAATTATTTGTTTCCCCAATGTAATTTTCTTTGCAGTTTGGGCAGGTAATGCAGTATATGAGGTTTTGCGTTTTGAAGTTCATATCTGCATTTATTTTGAAGAGGGATCCGCTATTGAATTTTATGTAGGAACCACTTTCCAAGTATTTGAAGTTGTTGATGTTGTTGCATGTTCCACATTTTCTATCTCCACATTCTTTTACTAAGAATCCTGATTCATTTTCTGATTTGAATTCTGCTCTTGTGATGTGTTTTTAAGATTTTTTGGTTGGCGTCTACTATTCCGTACAGAGTTTTTTTTTTCAATCAGATTTTTCGTCTTGGGGCTTTGTAAGTTTGATTTTATGGCGTGAAAAATGTCGGTTATTCTAGGACTGTCTGTGTTAACGAACGGAATCGTGTTTTCATTAAATTTTCTTTAGGTGTCCGTAGTTGGGTGATGTTCAGTTTCATCGCCTTTTTAATTCCCACATTAATTTATCCTAAGGGGTATTTCTGCATTGTGAGGAAGCTTTTGAGTTCGTTGAGTCGGATTTCACGTATTTTGGGGTCAGACATTAAAGCACAGATGCGTCTTGTCATGCTGTATGGGGTGTTTCTTTTGATGTGTGATGGATGGCAAGAGTAGAAATTTAAATATTGGTGTGTGTCAATTTTTTTTTGTAAAATATGTCTGTTGTGACGGTGGAGTTCTATATTTTTATGTGGATATCCAGGAATGGTAGTTCATTGCAACTGCATTCTGTCGTAAATTGGATGGATGGGTGGAGTGTGTTCAGTATATTGTTAGATATATTTAGATCTTCATACGATTTGTTCCAGAAGATGAAGCAATCATCAAGGAAGCGTTTCCACTTTTTAATGATATATTTCTTGTACTCCTGATCAAAATTTTTTCTACTTCCTCATAAAGTTTTTCTTCCAAGTATCTCATAACTAAGTTTGCATATGAAGGCGCAAATCGTGTACCCATAACTGTGCCCTTTTAGCTGTCGATAGGTTTTATTGTCGAATTTAAAAGTATTTTCTTCTAATACTAGGCGTGTGGCCTTGGGTGATGAAGTCAGTCTTGAAGCGTCCATTTATCCGTTCTCTATGTTTCTCTAACCAGTGTTTGATTGCTTCTATGCCTAAAGTGTGAGGTATATTAGTATAGAGATTGGTGACATCAAAACTTGTGAGTATAGTACCTTCTGCGACAGTGGTGGGGGATGTGTTGAATGAAGTCTATGCCATCCCGTACATAACTGGGTATTAAAAGGCACAAAGGTTTTAGGAGTATATCTAAAAAACGACTTTGTTGTTGTGTTGGTACTTGAGGTCCAGCAACTATTGGTCTTAGTTTGAGGTTAGCAGGTCTTAGTATTTTTACGTACTGGTTCTTCTGCTTATTTATGGCACTTTGTATTTCGGAGCTTTTGTGGATTTTGGGTAATCCGTAGAAATTGCTATCTTTGTTTAAAGAGTTGCATATATAATCTTTCTCCTTGTCTGTGAAGGAATCTTGAAATTCATTGATTAGTCTTTTGATTTTATCATTATTGTTTTTTCTAAGTATCTTGGTTCTTGTAGTAGGTTTGGTTTGTTAACATTTCCAATATTTTATCTTTATAATAGTCCTTGTCCATGATTACTCTGGCCCCTCCCTTATCGGCTTCTTTTGGGATGATTGAGTTGTCATTTTTCAGTGTTTGTA
>NW_026382031.1:11920-12998 GCF_001194135.2 Octopus bimaculoides | reverse complement strand
ATATATATATATATAGTGACGCCATCTTGGAAATCTCCAGCACGCATGCGCAGGGTTGGATTCTTCTGGAAGGCCTGCCGGAAGTTCCCTCATGCGCATGCGCAGAAAACTAGCAGCATCGAAATTTTCTTGTATCTCTTCTTTTGACGCTAGCAGCTGAACGATACAGACGTGTCTCCAGCAGCTCTCTCTCGAGCTACTACCTCGTGACGCATCCCTGCTATGCATGAACGGGTAGGACTGACTCGCTCCACTAGACTACTGCCTATAAGCTCCTAGGTTGCCGATTCGCCCAGAGGAAGGAAATGTTTTATATTGCGAATAAAAGAATAAATATTTATACTGTTGAAGTTAATGAAAAATCTTGAATCTTTCTTCAATTAATATTTAAAGTGAAGGATGCGAGCAGCATCCATCCAGTGCGGGAATCTCTCATCCTGTTACAATTGGTGACCCCGTGACCCGAACATTCAACCTTCTGTAAAGAGCCATAGCCATCATTTTCTTCTTCCTGCAGCCATATTTTTCTCCTTCCGCCACGTGTTACACAGCTTTCACTAGGAGCAATGACGTCAAACAGACGATATCAAATCGTGGACACAGATTGTGTCTGTATGTTCGTGTACCAGTAGCAGTAAAAACATAACAGATGAAAACGTTTTACCAGCTCACAGAAGCACACTGAGTGTTTTCCGCAACCGACATTACACACAAAAGGACGTTCAATATAAAAGGAAAAAAAAGAGAGAAAACAGAACACTAAAAACAAAAGAAAAGAGACGAGACAAAACGAAACATACACACACACACACACACACACACACACACGTTAGCACGCACGTACATTCATAATTTGGTGTGTTTTTTTCCTTGTTTCATTTCTTTTCCTTTTTCACAGCGACGAAGGTTGGTACAGAAAAAAAAAAGAAAAAAACCCTTTTTTTTCTCTGCATACTGTACACGATAAACAAAATTGTTTCTCACAATTTTTATTTTTCTTTTCTCCTTTTGTGCACACACCACTCCACAAACACATTTTGTCGGTTCGCTAGTCGGTTTTTCTCCGCTTCTCGTGTTT
>NW_026382031.1:10662-11509 GCF_001194135.2 Octopus bimaculoides | reverse complement strand
GATGACCTTTCTGCCAAGCTGGACGCTCTTACTAAAAGAATGGACGTGTTGTGCCGCGGTAGCAAGCGTTTTTCTCGCTCGCGCACTCGCAATCGTGGTCGGTCTACCTCTTGTGCTTCTCCGTCGCGTGCTGGTCTATGCTGGTACAATGAGAGATTTGGCGACAAAGCTCATAAGTGTATTCAATCTTGCAGCTTTAAGAGCTCGAGAAACGAGTCCAGAAGGAACTGAGCACGTCAATTTCTTCAGGTTTTACTACTTATCGTGCATTTTTGTTAGAGATCGCGTGTCTAAGAATTTCTTCATGGTTGACACCGGTTCTTGTTGCAGTATTTGGCCTCATCGTCTAACTACAGACCAGCCAAAACGCTCTTCTATTGTTCTGCACGCGATCGACTCGTCTCCCATAGCCACCTTCGGTCAGATTTCTCTGCGACTCGACATTAATCTTCGTCAAGATTTTCAATGGGTTTTTGTCATTGCTGACATTCTGCATCCTATTTTGGGTTCTGATTTTCTAAATCATTTTGATTTATTGGTAGATGTCAGGCGTTGGAGGCTCGTCGGCAGTTCGACTTCGCTCTCTACGCCGATTACAGGATCTACCACTGCTGTTCTTAGTCCGGCATTTTTTGTTGCCACCTCTGGAGATGTTTTTCATTCTCTCCTGTCTACTTTTCCAGAGCTAGTAGATATTACCTTTCAGCCTGCTAAGCCCATGCACTCGACACTCGATTTATTACCACCACTGGACCGCCTGTTTTTTCGCGCCCTCGGCACCTTGCACCTGACCGTCTCAAGACAGCTAGGTCAGAGTTTGAGCACATGCTCCAACTTGGCCTGAGAC
>NW_026382031.1:7457-10244 GCF_001194135.2 Octopus bimaculoides | reverse complement strand
ATGGTTGTACCATTTTTTCAAAAGTTGATCTTATACGCGCTTAACAACAAAATACCGGTCAACCCAGCCGATGTTCCGAAAACTGCTATTACCACCCCTTTTGGGTGCTTTGAGTTTTTATGCATGAGTTTCGGTTTGCGGAACGCTACTAGCACGTTCCAGCGTTTTATTGACGAAGTTGTCTGCGGACTTGATTTTGTGTTCGCTTATGTCAATGATATCCTCATCGCAAGTGACACACATGAGAATCATCTCCGGCACTTGTCTCAGCTTTTTCAGCGTCTTCGCGACTATGGTGTGCGCGTTAATCCAGACAAGTGTGTGTTCGGGCAATCTTCTCTTGACTTCCTCGGCCATCATATTGACTCGAGTGGCATCAAACCTCTCTCGTCTAAAGTCGATGCAATTCAGCGCATCGCACCTCCTACTTCTTTGCGCCAGCTTAGGCGTTATCTAGGGATGGTCAATTTCTATAGACGTTTCATTCCCGGTTGTGCAGATAAGCTACTTCCTCTCACCAAGCTATTAAAGGACACCCCTAGAAAGGACGGTTAAGTCACCCTCTCCGTTGAAGCACTGACAGCTTTTGAGTTCATCAAGAAGGAGTTAGCTTCTGTTCCTTTGCTTGCACATCCGGTTCCTGGTGCTTCTCTCTCTTTAACTGTAAATACATCGGACACTGCGATTGGCGCTGTGCTGCAACACTCGACCTCTGGCTTTCTTTTCTCGCCAACTGCAACCAGCTGAGCGACGATACAGCACTTTTGATCGTGAGCTCCGAGTGGTCTATCTATCGGTTCATCATTTCCAGCATCAACTCGAAGGTTGAGATTGTGTGATCTATACAGATCACAAACCTCTTACGTTTGCCTCGTCAACGAAAACGAACAAACTCTCGCCTCGTGCTTTCCGTCACTTGGATTTTATTTCACAGTTTACCAGTGACATTCGTCACATAACTGGGAAAGAGCACGTTCCTGCTGACGCTCTTTCTCGTCTTCCAGTCTGTTTTCTTTTGTCTCCTGCTGCAATTGATTTAACTGCCATTTCGCAGGAGCAACCACCTTTGGCGACGTTAGACTTAACTTCGCCTAAGTTCTCCTGTTGCCAGTTTGCCTATCTTCTGCTTCCGTCAGCTGAAGGCACTATGCTTTGTGATACTTCCACTGGTTCTCCCAGGTCACTCGTGCCTGAGAATCACCAACGCTCAGTATTTGAGACACTGCACTCCTTATCACATCCTGGCATCACTGCTACCCTTAAGCTTATCACTGCTGGTTTTTTCTGGCCGAATATGCGTCACACTATTACCTCTTGGACACGCACTTGCTCCAAGTGGCAACGGTCCAAAATTCAACGGCACATTTGTGCCTCGCTTGGACACTTTTCTCCTCGGAGGCCCGTTTTCGCCATGTCCACAGAGTTAAAGAGACATACACAACATTTCGTTCACCACATGCAGTTTTCCATAAAGAAAGGATCAGAGTATACAAAGGAGCTATGAAGAAATTTGAAACCATAAAACGTAACGATAGGAATGGGATTTGCCCACTCTATAAGAGCAAATCATGGAACACCATTGAAAGAATTAAGAAGAAAATAGGGAAGCCCAACTCATGGTATGATAGTCACAAATACCAGAGCGTCATGTTCGTCGACACCACCCCTAGAGGCGAACTGCTTTAGAAGGGCCCTAGACAAACTTAGGCTAAGAATTAAGGTTGTTGAAAGGCCAGGTAACCCTATCAAATCCCTAATCAGTAGAACCTACCCTTTTAGTAGAACCCCCTGCACTGATAGGAACTGTACTGTATGTAGATTTAGCCCACAAACTGTAAAACCAGAAATGTGGTCTACAGAGGGACGATGCAGTAACAAGACAACGACATATGTAGGGGAAACAGCACGGAGCATAGGAGAGCGGGTAAATGAAACATTGGAGGGAACTTAAGGAAGAGAAGAGCTCATCAGTTCTGTACCAGCACGCTGAGCAGGAACACTCAACAATATAGAAATTAAAATCTTGTCCACACACAGAACAGACGCAGCACTTAGACAAATTACAGAAGCTACACACATAATAGAAGATAAACCTAGCCTGAATAGGAAACTGGAATGGAACACTAACACACACGCCCAACAAACCACAGCATGTGACAATAAATTCCCCATAAACCGATAACAATATGAACAAAATATAATACAATACATAGATAAACAAATGGAATTAAATACTACATACGTTAACAAAATTAAATTAAATACAAAAAAAAACAAAACACAAAAAAACAACAAGAAAAGAAGTAGGTATAAACACATGAACAAATAAATAAATAAATAAATAAACGAACATGTATTAACAGAGGATATAGATAATACAGGCACTCCCCATGCACACACATGCACTTACAAAACATAGACACACATAGAGGGATACGCATGCGTAGACAATACAATAGGAATACAAAATACAAAATGGATGATAGTTAACAAGGTGAGACACACATAAGAAAGAAGAAAGTAAAGGACGACTGATGAGGTCACAGAAGTGTGACGAAAGAACTCTGGCCAAAATAGAATTAATGTAATGTAATGTAATGTAATATAAAGCTGAAGCAAATTAACACCAAATATACAGTGTGTGTGTTTTTATTGGCTAAACTGGCAATATGACCATCCCCAAATACAACATCTGTTTCAACACACGATTTCACATCAAAAATCTTGCAAAACAAATATATATATATATATATATATATATATAGATAATATATATATATATATATA
>NW_026382031.1:6975-7435 GCF_001194135.2 Octopus bimaculoides | reverse complement strand
TGTGTGTGTGTGTGTGTGTGTGTGTGTGTGTGTGTGTGTGTGTGTGTGTGTGTGTGTGTGTGTGTTCTTTATATTCTTTCAGAGTAAGTTGTTTTACACCTATTAGACTATTTTTTTTGTCACCGGGTCAAACGCCTTATTTTAAACCAAGAAAAGTATATGTCCAAAAAGTAATTAGATACATTAGTGGAAATATACTTTACGTATATGCAAGTACGCACGCACTCTGAAGCACACTGCAAACAGACATACACTCAAAAGCTCAACTCGCAGATACACAGAGATATGCACATGCACCGGGACATACGTACACATGCGTGTGTTTACCTCAACACCCACACCTATACCCATACACACACATATACACTTACACAAAAAAGATATATACATATACTCACACACAAATACATATACATACATACATACATACATACATATAAATATGTACATACACACACGC
>NW_026382031.1:2279-3273 GCF_001194135.2 Octopus bimaculoides | reverse complement strand
AGAGAGAGAGAGAGAGAGAGATAAATGATAGGATTGCTTCAATTTTTCAGGGGTAGTCTGAAGTATCCAAGCAACCAGGGGATGTTTAAATCAAGTTTTGATAATAAGCTCTGGGTCCGTAAAGACTCCCCAAACTCCTTCGATATCACCATGGGAGCCCCGGATTCAGCTCAGATAACAGACTTAGTGGGAATATATTTGCTCTCCTACATACAGGAGGAATTCCCAGACCTTGAAGGTGGATTATACAGGGACGACGCGTTATTCGTAGTTAAAAATCCCTCGAATAGGAAACTAGAACTCATTAAGAAAAACTTACATAAATTCTTCAAAAGATTTGGACTAGCCATTTCTATAGAAAATGAACACACCTCCATAAACTACTTAGACGCCAATTGCAACCTAGCCACAGGACTCTATGAACCATACATAAAGCCAAACACTAACCTAAAATACATAAACACATCCACTATTCCTTAAGAGAGGCTTATCACATAGTATAAGCAATAGGGTATCACGCCTCTCCTCTAACCAAGATATTTTTAATAAGCATAAGGAAACCTACAACATCGCACTACATAGAGCAGGATTTAACCATAAAATTAAGTTTATAGAACCCAATAACCATAAAAAAGACCCAACTATAGGGAATCTAAACGCTAGAAATACATACACTATTAATACACCAAACACTTCTGCAAACCACACTAACGATATGAATGACACAGATAAACATAACACATGTAATAGAAATACAAAAGGTCCCAAAGCCAAACCACATAACACCAAAAATACCAACAACAGTGTAAACACCAATACAAACAATACTACTAGGACGAATAAGGCTAATAACAAGACGAAGCAGAAATACAATAGCAACCTGAACAAAACCAATATTAAACAATACAAAGATAAGTTTAGTATGAATAACAGCGAGACCCAGCAGACTAAAAGAAACCATATATCGGGCCCACAAATACCTAACAATACTAAC
>NW_026382031.1:0-703 GCF_001194135.2 Octopus bimaculoides | reverse complement strand
ACACACACACACACACACACACACACACACACATATATATATACATATATACGACGGGCTTCTTTTCAGTTTCCGTCTACCAAATCCACTCACAAGGCTTTGGTCGACTCGAGGCTATAGTAGAAGATACTTTCCCAAGGTACCACGCAGTGGGACTGAATCTGGAACAATGTGGTTGGGAAGCAACCCTCTTATCACACAGCCACTCCTGCACCCATATAAATATATAAAAACACGCACTATATATTCGTTCTTCACACTTTATTACTGTTCTTATTTTAACTGATGTCCATTGTCCGGAAATCTTTCGTCACACATTTGTGACCGCTTCAGTGACACTCTCCATCCTCGTGTATGAAGAGGTCACAGATGTGTTGCTCCTCTAAGTTCATTCTTTTCTTCTAGATAAAAGATAATTCTAGATGATTCGCTAAATCATCCACAGATTTTTATGATGAAAACATATACAGACAGATGTCCGGAATCTGCCGAAGTCGAGCCAGTCCTTACTGATGAGGTAACGGAAACTGCCGAAACTGACTGTCAGTATGAGGAATTCTCGAACGGTGTTTTTGGATGATTACAGTCCCTGTCAGTATACATGTAATCATGTGCTTTGTATACAGTATACATATGCTTTGTATACAGTATACATGTGCTTTCACTACAGCATTAGAGTATTTTAGCTCTTATTTCTAGCAAT
>NW_026382028.1:0-443 GCF_001194135.2 Octopus bimaculoides | reverse complement strand
TTAATGTGAGTGAACCAAAGCGAACAACCATCTTCGAAGGAATCCACGCATGTGGTGAGAGATTGTAAAGGTAGAAATCTGAGCTAAGTTTTATTCTTTATTTCTAAGTTTTATTCAATATTCTATTTTATTTCCAAAAATTTCCAAAATAATTTATTTCGCTTGTTTGTTAACATACTGTAATTTCTCTCACAGAATAGAATAGTTTTGTTTTTGTTTATTTACGATAAAATTTACTTACGATAAAATCGTTTCTTCTTAGTTTATTTACATACTAAGTTTTATTATATATTCTATATTTCTTTCTAAAAATAATCTATCTCACACTTCTTTGTTAACATACTGTAATTTTTCTCACAGAATAGCTTTTGTTTATTTTGTTTATTTACGATAAAATTTATTTACGATAAAATTGTTCTTCTTAGTTTATTTAAAGTATTAAA
>NW_026382027.1:0-261 GCF_001194135.2 Octopus bimaculoides | reverse complement strand
GAGTGTGTGCCTGCGTGTGTGTGACATTGAACGGAGTGTGGATTCCACCAGCACTTTAGGTGACTGATAAATTTATCTTGCAGACCCTCCGAAAGAATGAAATGCAAAGTCAACCTCTGCAGTATTTGCAGTCGGGAAACGTAAAAGTAACGGAACAAATACAGCAATGTATGTATTTCGACGTTCTGAAAAGTATGGCTGGTTACGATTATTAATACATACACATTCCCATATATGCTTGTGTATATTGTTAAAGTCTGT
>NW_026382026.1:0-203 GCF_001194135.2 Octopus bimaculoides | reverse complement strand
ACGACGACGATGACGATGATGTTGATAACAATGGCGATGATGATGATGATGATGATGATGATGATGATGATGCTGATGCTTCTGCTGCTGAAGATGATGATTGTGATGATGATGATGATGATGATGATGGTGTCAGTGTTAATGGCGGTGCTGATGATAATGATGTCGATGATGACGATGATGGCGATGACTTGTAGTGTTGA
>NW_026382025.1:0-361 GCF_001194135.2 Octopus bimaculoides | reverse complement strand
ATATATGTAATGAAACAGTGATGTATGTATGGATGGAAATTGATCGATTGGTTGAAGAATGACAGATACGTCTATGCTGATCAATGAAGAATGGAAGAATGGTAAGCAGCTGAACTGTTAAAGTAGAGAAGTAGAGGTATAGCTTTCGTTTGTGTACGTGTGGCTGTGTACGTGAGTGTATGTTAACGTGAGTGCGTTCTATGAGGCTGTGTTACTCTGTGTGTGTGAATATTTACACACACACACACACACACACACAGGTGCACAATAAACACACACACGTTCACACACACACACACACACATATATAGTTTATTTATTTAAAAGCAGCAGAAATATAACAAAAAAAACCGTTACTCTG
>NW_026382023.1:0-317 GCF_001194135.2 Octopus bimaculoides | reverse complement strand
GATCAACTGGAACCCTCGACGTCGTAAGCGACGGAGTGCCAACAACCCATGTAAACAGACAATTGCGACTTCCGGTATATTGGCAACTGAAGTTTCAAATTAGCTGAAATTACATAACTCTAAGGCTTGTAACTGTTTTTTATTAATGATTTTTAGAAAAGATTTCGTCAACAACAAGCAAAACTACACGAGTGTAGAAAATTGGACAAAGATCTGACGAACATTTGAAAAACTTTTGGGGGTTGGAAAGAATAAAAAAAATACCCTAATACCTATTTCTTTATTGCCCACAAGGGGCTAAACATAGAGGGGACAAA
>NW_026382022.1:0-249 GCF_001194135.2 Octopus bimaculoides | reverse complement strand
ACATCAATACTTATTGTTTTACTCCTCTTTCTGATATTTATAACATGTTAAAACATAAATATTTTCGTATTTCATAATAGGTCGTAATAAAAATATAAATTGCTGCAAATATGGGCACAGGTCCAGCAATTCTCTGGGCGTCTGTTCAATCGTTTACATGAAACCAAATAGTTGAGTGCGACTTTATTTTACCGCCTGCGACAGGAGGTAATGAAATGATAATCTAGGCGGCATTTCAACATATACCGA